>NW_020925354.1:1041713-1147765 GCF_003984885.1 Neopelma chrysocephalum | reverse complement strand
TGAATTGAGTTCATTTTGCCTTGCTGGTTAACTTTTAAACCAGCACAAAGTACATTCTCAGCTTTTCAGTCCTGAATTGCACTTCCTCAGGTCTTTTGCAGAGTCAGGGAATCTGGACATCACTTGGCTATGCAGAGCAATGCCTAAAACCTACATTGCTGAGCATACAGCTCCAAGGTCAGCATGACTGGTGCTATCAAGAAAGAGTGCATGTGAATACATTAACCATTAAAAAAGGGGGTTACCCAAGTTTGCTAAGAAGAAAGATGCTGAAGTCAGCCAGGAGCAACAAGTGCAGCTGGAAAGTGCATATGTATGAAAGGCTGAAGGGCTAAAATGAAGGCTTCCATCCACTCTCGATCCCCAACCATGGGCTGTTCCTTGAGTTAGGCATCCAAGCCTGATCAGCTGTTCCTGCAATATGCTGAGATACAATCATAGAATCATAGAATTAGCTGGGTTGGAAGGGACCTCCAAGATCATCAAGTCCAACCCTTGATCCACTACCGCTGCGGTTACTAGACTATGGCGCTAAGTGCCACATCCAGTCTCTTTTAAAAAATCTCCAGGGACGGAGAATCCACTACTTCCCTGGGCAGCCCATTCCAATGTCTGATCACCCTCTCTGTAAAGAAATTCTTTCTAATATCTAACCTAAACCTCCCTTGGCACAACTTGAGACCATGCCCTCTTGTCTTGCTAACAGTTGCCTGGGAAAAGAGACCAAAAGATACTCATGGCTTCAAGTACTACTGGAATATGAGTGAATGTATTAATCACATTAAATATAAACATTTTGTTAACAGAAAATACTGATCTTAGTTTTGTTCATCAACAATCACTACTGAGATTTCATTTAAGACGGCAGCAAGAGTGACTAAGATTTACATTTTAGTTGTGGCTTTTCTATTGCCCTCTGTTAGTTTTCTGGGATGAATTACTAGCAAGTTACATATGTATTTTATGTATTTTCATATTCTAAATATATTTCTCTTATGACAGTCCTCTACAATTTTGGAAAACAAATACTCTTAATGCTAGACAGCTGTCTGTTTAACGAAGCCAGAGGAGCCATATATGCTATGGCTTTTAAGAGCAGCTTTCCAAACTCTAAAAATTACTTAAGACACATTTCTTGCTGGTTTTAGTCTCCCCTTTCTTCATGCTTTCAAAATGTCTAGTTTCTAAAATCTAAATCTGAAGAATGACCTTAGAAGAAAAAAAGCTAATAGATCAGAAAAAAAATCTTTTAAAGGTCTCAGGCAAAGGTGCTAAACATTTTATTTCAGAAACAAATATTTCATCTGGGGAGATCTCAAATCCAGCTTCTTAACTCAAGAAAGATTACACATGGCATTATTGGCCTATAACATCCATGAAAATAGAGACCCAGAAGAGATATCCCACGTCAAAATGACACTATATAGTTGATTCCACATTCCATATTTTTTCTTCCATTCTATTTTAAAAGCGCCTGCGCAGGGCCACTCCCAGCTGTCCCCAGTGCGGGAAAGGTGAGGGGGAGCCTCGCCGGTGTGGCTTTGCACCCTCGTGGGAGAGGAGAGGGGAAGCCTCGCAGCACACAGAGGTTTGCCGGCCCGGTTTGGGGGAGGGGAAGGGTGCCGGGCAGGCTGTGGGCAGGCCGTGGGGGTCCTTTGGACTGGCAGGCGGGCGGGCGGGAGGGGGGGTGGGGCAGCCCTGCATGAAGTGTCACAGGTAAATGGTGTGTGGGAAGATATGAGGTAACACGGTGGAGCGAGGACAAGATCAGGGTGGATAATGGTTTCTTCTGGGGGGTTGAGGGTATTGGCCGGGCTAGGGCCTTGAGAGGTACTCAAGCCCCGGGTGGGTACGGGGGCCGGAATGGTTTTGTTCATTTGTTTGGTTTTGGCTCACCTGCAGCTACTGCCCAGGCTCAGTATGTTCTGGATATATTTGTTACATCCTGCAAGGGTGGTCAGGAGAAAGGGTTGTTCCTGGGTATTTCCTTGGGATTGAATATAGATAGGTGGCAGAAAAGTAGGAAGTGAAAGACTTGCCCTAATCGTTTCAATAGCAATGTAGCCTGTGTAACCCTATGTGGTTGCGAGCTATGCTGGCGATGGTACATGCCTTCGGTAGGGTCGCCCATGCCAGACAGGTCAAAACCGTAGGGTCGCCCATGCCAGACAGGTCAAAACCGTAGGGTCAGATACAATACATCCTTGGGCAGGATGAGCTCGTTAGCCTTCTGGCAGTCATCCTAGGAGAAGGACAACTCTAATCCCAAACCCAGGCAGATGGTGCTCGCTTAGCCCTGTAAGGCCATCCAGCTAAGAGAAGGATACTCTAATCAAATCTATGTCCTGAAGACCTCGCTGCCACCGTCCAAGCTCGCTTGGCCCTGGCAGATGACCCTTAGGATTAAAGGGTGGGCCCAGTTCCGCGCATATTGTGTCTCACCTAAAAAATCCACTGCGCAGGCTCAAAGGCTTTACCCACATTCACAAAGCCCTGTAGTGATGGGCAAGGGTCGAAACGGCAGGTGAAAGGTGCACTGGAAGCTGCAGACCCGACCCTGCATGCAGGCGGTTCAGGATATTGGTCATTTGAGACTGACCAGAGATGACAGTCTCTTGGGGCAGCACCCTGAACGACCAAGCAGCCTCTTCAAGGACAGCACTTCTTGCTCCACTCGGAGAGGGGCCTAGAAAACGTGGCCTAAACAAAGCTCATCTGCACATTTCACCTGGTTGGTTAACCGCAGCCAACGGGCATCTTCTACTAATGTGATCACACAAAGATCAAGAGACAAAGGCATACACCTGCCTCCAAAGGTGTAACCAAACTGTCTCTAGCATGCTGGAACATCAGAACCATGCTTGATTCTGTGACTAGTGGATGCCCTGAGCATCGCTCTGCCCTAATTGCCCACAAACTATCACGTCTCAACATCGACATTGCTGCCCTTAGTGAAGTCCGTCTCCACAACGAAGGCAGCCTTAGAGAACATGGTGCCGATTATACACTCTTTTGGTCAGGTAAGCCCAGAACCAAAAGGTATCTCTCAGGAGTTGGCTTCATGAGCAAAAACTCTATTGTTCCTAAACTTGAAAATCTGCCAACAGGTCACTCTGACCGCATTATCTCCCTACACCTTCCACTACACAACAAGCAACACGTTGTCCTCTTTAGTATATATGCCCCAACTTTCCAAGCTGACCCTGCCGAAAAAGATAAATTTTACACTGACCTGCGCCACCTTACCCAAGAGGTTCCCACAGATGATAAGATCATTATCCTTGGTGATTTCAACGCCAGAGTAGGAAAGAACTTTGAAGCCTGGAAAGGAGTATTAGGCAAGCATGGTGTTGGAAACTGCAACGATAATGGTCGCCTTCTACTAGAATTCTGTGTGGAGCAACAGCTCACCATCACTAATACTATCTTTCAACAGAAAAATAGTCTGAAGACAACATGGATGCATCCTAGATCTAAACATTGGCATTTCATTGACTATGTCTTGGTGGACGGAGAGATGTTCGCGATGTCCATCACACCCGCATGATGCCTAGTGCAGAATGCCAAACAGACCATCGACTTGTGTGCTGCAAACTTAACCTCAATCTTAAGTTCAAACCTAAAAGGGGCAGTATCCCAAGGAGGAGACTCCAAGTTAACAATCTCCAATCAGCCACAGTGAGAGACAGATTCCAGGCAAATCTTCAAACCAGGCTTGAAAATCATTCTATAGATTCTATAGATCCCTTTCCTGAAGCACTCTGGCACCAAATTAAAAACAGCATCCAGCAGCCCTCTGAAGAATCCTTAGGGGTCTCCTTCAAGAAGAACAAGGACTGGTTTCATGAAAACTATCAAGAGATCCACGAAGTGTTGAGGAAGAAGAGAACTGCTCGTCAAGCACACCTTGCACAGCCATCTCGTCATGTAAGAAAAACAGCCTTTCATCTTGCATGCAGCAAGCTCCAACAGAAACTCCGCGACATACAGAACAAGTGGTGGATCAGTCTAGCTGAAAAAACACAATTATGCGCAGATACGGGTGATCACAGAGGATTCTATGAGGCCTTGAAAACAGCACATGGGCCCACATAGCAGGTCCAAAGCCCTCTACTCAGTGCAGATGGTCAAATGCTTCTGACAGATAAAACCTCCATTCTGAATCGATGGTCTGAACACTTTCAGACTCTTCAGTACTAGCTGTATAGTTCAAGACTCAGCAATTCAGTCTATCTCACAAAAACTGGGGAAGAATGAATTGGATATTGCCCCTACTATGGGAGAAACTCGTAAGGCCATACAGCAGGTGAAAATTGGCAAGGCAGCTGGGGTTGACGGAATTCCACCTGAAGTCTGGAAAATGGGGGCCAAGCACTCCATGCTAAATTTCATGAGTTTGCGGTGCACTGTTGGGAACTAGGAGAACTACCATCAGACCTTCGTGATGCAGTCATCATCACTTTGTATAAGAAAAAAGGAGTTAAATCAGACTGTTCAAATTACCGTGTTATTACTCTGCTCTCCATTGCTGGCAAAATCCTGGCAAGAATACTCTTGAACAGACTAACACCTGCTATAGCAGAAGGAATTCCACCTGAAAGCCAGTGCGGATTCAGAGCCAACAGGAGCACCACAGACGTGGTATTCTCAGACAGCTGCAAGAGAAGTGTAGGGAACAGAACAAAGGTCTCTATGTAACCTTTGTTGATCTCACCAAGGCTTTCGATACTGTGAGCAGAAACGGTCTATGGTAGATTTTGGAACATTTAGGATGTCCCCTCAAGTTCCTTAAAATGATTGTCTCACTACATGAGGATCAGCACGGCCAAGTCAGATATGGCAATGAACTTTCTGAGCCCTTTCTAATTACCAATGGCGTGAAACAAGGCTGCATTCTTGCACCAACTCTATTCACAGTCTTTTTCAGCGTGATGCTCCAAAGGGCCATGGCAGACCTCGAGGATCAGGACGGTATCTACATTCGATGTCGTATTGATGGAAGCCTTTTCAACCTAAGGCAACTGAAGGCCCATACTAAGACCTTGTCCGAGAGCTGCTTTATGCTGATGACACCGCCCTTGTTGCCCACACAGAAGCAGCTCTGCAGCGTTTAACATCCTGCTTTGCAGATGCTGCTGAGCTCTTTGGGTTGGAAGTCAGCTTAAAGAAGACAGAGGTCCTCTATCAACCTGCACCTCTGGAAGTCTTCCATCATCCCCATATCACCATTGGCGAATCAGAGCTCAAATCAGTCCAGCAGTTTAATTACCTAGGCAGCCTCATCTCCTCGGATGGTAAGATTGACGGAGAGATAGACAACAGGTTAGCAAAGGCATATAGTGCTTTTGGAAAACTCCATAAAAGAGTATGGCATAATAAACACTTGAAGAAAAGTACAAAGATCAGTATTTACAGAGCCATAGTGCTGTCTACTCTCTTATACAGTTCCGAATCGTGGGTCATCTACCGCCACCACCTGTGACTCTTAGAACGCTTCCATCAACGCTGTCTCCGTACAATCCTAAACATCCACTGGTCAGATTATGTGACCAATACATCTGTTCTAGAACAAGCAGCAGTCACAAGTATTGAGGCCATGTTGCTGAGAACACAGCTGTGTTGGGCAGGACACGTCTCAAGGATGAAGGACCACCGCCTCCCTAAGATCATGCTTTATGGTGAACTTGCCACTGGCTGCCGCAAAAGAGGAGCCCTGAAGAAAAGATACAACATCTCAGCCTTGGCCATATTGATCAACATAACTGGTCTACTCTGGCCTCCAATCGGGTGACATGGAGACACACCATCTATAACGCTGCTGCTTCCTTTGCGAACGCACGCAGGATCACTCTCGAGGACAAAAGACAATGCAGAAAGAATCGTGTCTTGCAGAATATACCACCTAAGGAGTCTTTCTGCTGTCCCTTTTGCATTCAGACATGTCTATCTCTTGGTCTTATTAGCCACCAGCGTGCTTGTAACAAATGTCAATAGAGCCTTTCCCAAATCTTCGTTCACGAAGCCTAGCCATGATGATTTTAAAAGCAGGCCCCATTTGCTTTTGGTTATTACTCAAATCAACAGAAGGAACACAGCTCCAGAATACCTCTCTGCAAAGTTGATTACAATGAGGCACTTGGGAAATCTGAGCATTTAATCCAAAGGCCTTCTATTCATATTCCCTAAGGCTGCCTTGGCTTGCATATATGTATACATTTAAATTGTAGGACTTTATGTATATGATATGAGTTTGTACCTGCTTCATCTTGTGAGTTCTTATTACAGCTGTCATTTATTTTAAGTTCTGCTTCTGATTTTCATGTATATTTGCTTCCATGCTGCCTCTTTAGCTTGAAGTATTTTTAATACATCTCAGGAAAGGTGCAAGACAATATGCTGTCCAGCTGATGAAAAACAGAGTCCAACTATACGAGCATCAGTATCACAAATTAAGGTTTCTTTACATGTGGCTAACTAGGAAACAGAAAGTATCTGTGGCACAAATTTTTGTGGGGTTTTTTTGGGGGGAAGAATAGCCAGAATTTACACAGGAGTGGGGTGGAGTGAAAATATGTATCTTGTGCAATTCACATTTTCAGCCAAATACTTCTCCATTGATTTAGGCTTGTTTTCTAAAAATATTAAATCAACAATTTTAAATCAGACTCAGGAATTCAAAGAGGCCTATTTTCACGGGCTCACAGGAACACCACTGATGGCAGGATTCAGACAGCCTCTAGCCTGTACCAAATATTAGACTGAATTAGGAATATAAATTTACTTATGTATTTACATCGTGTCATGTAAGTATTCATTGGCAATTTTCTCATGTTTGGTTACATAGTACACGTCAGAAATGCCAAGTAATTGCAAAAGAGAATCAGGTAAACTCTCTTAACACTTTCAATTAAAATAACCAGAGAGTACTTCCTCTTCCCATTTCAGTATGCAGACATCACAAGGGGTCCCTGAAGAGATTCTCATGTGCCAAATCAGATAATCTCTAATAACTTCCTTATGAGACACTTATAACTAGATGGTAAATGATGTCATTAAAAATGAAGGGATTTGCAGTTTCCTTGCATTTCTAAGGTATGTTTCTAAGGTATGTTTATCAACATCTTTGTAAATTTTACTTCCTCTGTATAAAACTGACTTGCAAGTTATCAAGTACTCACAATTATTACAATAGGAAAAAAAGCTAAAGCAAAAAAAATGTGGGTTTTTCATTTCTCCTTAACCTCAGGTTATTTCAGAAGTTTCATCATAATGGACTTACTGATGCTGACAGTAAGTGACTGGAAGATGTCACAGAGATTGCTTCTGGGCATAATAACTACTGTCTACCACAAAGCATGTGCATTTATACAAATGCATATTATTATTCCTTGTTCTGCTTAATGGTAAGTTTAATGTAAAGTTCAATTATTCTTCATCCATTCTTCTAAGATGGAATCCTCGTTTTCCATTACTGAACCATTAATTTAATGAAGCTCTAATTTACCTTGTCAGTGTTTAAGAATCTAGACTAGGGATTCAAGGGTTTCATTTTGTTACAGTGTGAGTCTTTAAAAAGATTATTAACAAGCAGTTATTTCTGTAAGCAGTTCTGTACTGGGCACAAAGAAAAATCAATTTTCTGAAACCTGAACATGATTTGAAAAAATAATATACCAAACTCAGAATGAAAACAAGTAATCTATACAGATAAACAAAAAATAAGTATTACTGAATAGAAACACTGGTTTTGTTTTTTTTTTAAAAAGAGAAAAGGCAGCATACTTCAAACAACTCTCACTTCAACTTGTTCTTCATAACTCCAGTGCGTGCCACCCTGCCTTGCCAAAAATAATGAATTACAAAAGTGGACAGCAGTTAGATTGCCAGGGCAGCATGAATTGTAGATCACTCTCAGACTGAAAACTCACAACAGTGATACTTTTAAAGATAAAAGTATCGTTTCAGCATTTGGCCACAGATCTGAAAAAATAAATAGATAAATGGATTTGAGAAATTTTCAGAGTGCTTTGTTTCCTTCTAAAGTACCATATAAGTCCTTAGACCACATGTTGACATCAGCAAATTTTGGTAATTTTATGACTTGTAACTTTTGATTAGTGATTTGATTCTTTTACAAAATACAGTTTATCTTGGTAGATGATCAAGCATGGATCTCAAAATGAAAAAAACTGTTTCCAGCAACTTGAGTTGTGATAGCAGTGTGAGAAGCTGGAAGTGCTTCTTACCACAGTGAGTGCCTTTCTCCAAAACCATGAATTTTGTATGAAAATTATCACATAAAATCAGACCTGAATACTAAAGCAAGATGCAGTTACCATCTCTTGAATCTGTTGTTTCTGAGGATTATTAGCCTGCTATAGAAAGCCTAGTAGAGAGATCAAATCAGCTATACCCATCCACCTGTGAAAGCCAGTTCACAGAATTCGCATAGAATTCTTGAAGCAGAATGCGATTTATCCTGTGATAGCTTTTCCTACCAGAAGCAATCCATTCCTTTAACCACAACTGAAATGAGGCCCATCAGGAGAAATCAGAAGACTTCCACCCCAATAACAAACTGAATTACTTTGCTAATTTACATAGAAAAGCCAGTTTCAAACTAACACATCCTCTTTTTTCCTAAGCATATCACAGACCCTCTCCTTCAGTATGTCCCAGCTGCCACAATGACTATGGGATATGTCAAGACTGGCAGGTAGAATACATGTCATGTCCCTCACAGTCCCGTCTTTCAAAAGGAGTTCATACTCTTGGAACGGCTCCTAAGCATCTTTCAGCTGCTGGATGAATACGCTGTGGTGGGACCTACCACATCTCACCTGTCACCACAAAAGTAGTGTATGAATAAGGACTTACGTGAAAGAGCACAGATGGATTCAACTCTGACAGTGCAAGAAACAGCTCAAATGACACTCACTGTGCATAAGAAAAATTAGGTGAGAAAAAGTAAGATTGGAGGTCTAAAACAGACTGGGAAGAGAGTGGAATGAAATGTGTAGAGAAATTAAGAGCTTAATACAATATTCGCTATGTACACTTAGTTCAAAGGGATGAGAATGACTGCACGGGCAGGGCGAGACAGAAGGCAAGCAAAGTCAGGTAGGGTAGATATGTTGCTGAGGCAGCTTGATGTCATGTACCAGAATTTGCACATCTCATTCACCATGAGCCAGCAGACAGTCTATGGCAAAAATTTCAAAATAACCCAGAAAGATTCAAAACAGACCAATAAAACTCACAGAAGAGGACACAGTCTGTACTGATCAACAGCCTGGCTGTTGATAATCTCCAGGCTGGCCCCAGGTCGGCTCTTCCTGCATGGGCAATGACTCAAGGACAGCATCACTCTGGCAGCATGGGTGGTGTCGCTCTGCTACAGAGGCCCTGCTTCTTTTCTAGGTATCCAAAAAGTGTTTCAGAGGCATTTGGCAGAACACTGAACAAACTCTGTGTTCACTTTATGAGTCAACATTCAAGCTATTCTAAGGCAGAGCCCAGGAAAGATAAGGTAATTATGGGCCACATCAATCTTCTGCTTACCAAGAGATCTCTGAACATCACAGATAAAAGATAGCAGGAAGCTGCCTAACAGCTACTCCAGATGGGCCAATGTCCCAGTGCTGCCACTAGGTCACTAGCCAGAAGAACTCATCTAAGACTTTTCCTCTGTGGTTTCTCTCCTTTTTGAGGCAGCAAGAAAGGAGTGGATAAGTGTCGAAACAATCTGAAGACTTCTCTCAAGTATTAAGCAGATGAAACTTTTTTTTGGTCTATTCTAAGTTCTTCAGCTCCTTCCTCTTGCTCTCTGTCCTACTACCCCTCTCTTCGTTGTCTTCATGCTTTCTTCTGACCTTCCACACTCTTCTGCCTCTTCTTTTCCATTACAAATGTGTTCAGTATTTCTAATCTTACAAAATTCTCTGTCCTATCAGCCCAGAACTATCATTAGTCTTTCCACAATTTTCATGTCAAACAGTGCATCCACTCATTGAAGGTCTCATCCTCCAGTTTGTGGCCCTGACTCTGAAGGATGGATCTTTTACATCTCAAGAAAGTTTCTGAAGATCTGTTTTTGGAGAAAACTCAGAATCCAAATCCAATCTCAGTCTCCTTTGCTCACTCTTCTGATTAAAATCCCCAAATCTGTTTTTTTCTGGTGATACCTTCCATGGAGCTCCTCACTTCTACACTCACAGTGCTCCCTCCTTCCCCCTTATCTTTTGGAAATCTCACCCAGAAACACCACCTTTGCCTACATGTAAAACCCTGAGAATATTCCTCCTACCTCTTACTTCAAATTATTTCTCTTGTCACACTGAAAAATACAGTTGGGAGAAAGTTTAAAATTACTGTAAACTCAAATTGAATTTCACAGAACTGAGATGCAAAAAAAGTCTGCAGAAACTCTCTTTTCTTCCCCCTGAACTTAGTACTGACTTCAACATTATATAATAAAAGGCAATGGTTTAAAGACATTTTACATTTTAAATTTGATCTAAATCTAATTTTAAAAGGCTAAATGACAGCCGAGAGGAGGAAGTAAAACAAAATATTGAAAGGCCAAAGTAAATTTGAATTAATCACCCTATCTTTTCCAGGTGTTTCAAGTAATTAAAAAAAAAAAAAAGTGAATTCTTGCCAGAAAATAAAATACATTGCTTGAACGGCTCTTAAAGCTACACAAAGCAGAGTTAAGAGTTCATAAACCACTGATCTCATTTTTAGGAATAGATTCCATATAGCTGAGGCCCATTTTTTTTCTTGCCATGTCAACACAAAAGAACATCAAGGCAAATTTGGTTGGCATGATATTAGGGATGCTATCCATTTGAAGTGCCTCTATCTGATATAAAGAGTTTTTTACTGAAAGTTACTTTGTTTCTTTTATTTTATGCCAAAATAATAGTAAATCAGGGCAATCAGAAAGCATTTCACCACCACTGCTTATATCTTGATAAGCCCAAACAGCTAATGCTTTTAAATGATAGGAGCCTTCTCCACACTAAGAACAATATCACACTGGCTTCTGATTAATCAAAACATATCAGCCACTGTGTTGTTAACTGAACTGAGTTGTAGACAGCTTCTATCAATATCATTTCATAAATATGCATTTATGAAAATAAAATGGCAGTAGGCTGCTTTTCATAATAATTTGTGTTTATTATTAGAATGGCTGCTGTATTTTTTCCTCTGAGATGAACATGTTTCCATGCCATGTACTTAGGCAGATATAAATTTCTGTAGAGTAGTATTTTAATATGGTTTTCTTTTTAAATATTCTTTTCCTTTTAAGGAAAGAAAAGCAGGTAGTGAACAAAGCAGAGTCAGTGAAGTGTAGTAGTCAGAAACAACAGATTAGGAATCCCAGAACGTTTCACATATTTGTGACAGATGCAGGCACTAGCATCTTGGAAATCCCAACTCACACACACACACATCGTGGCCATATGATGTGCTCCAGTAGCACAAATGACACAGGAAATATCAGGGCAGAGTTAAGCATTAGGAATGTCTTATAACTGGCAAGAGACACTAACCCAAATACCATGCCCTTCAGCTGCAGAATAGTGATTTTGACATTAGTCATACAACTTACCTGATTTTTAGACAGGGAAAAAAAACTTGGAGGGTTATCCATTGAGCCAGCAGTTCAGTCACTTACCAACTAAATTATTCCTTTTTCTTAGCTTAGAATTCATTAATCAAAAACTAATTATCTTCAGATGCTATTTTATTGAAGACCTCAAGAAGAAACAAGCCCCCAGAAGCAGTGAATCCCCTAAAGTCACTATACAGCAAGTACAGAGTATTGACAACAGGAAAAGGGCTTCCTGGGAATAGCCTGTGCCTCAGTCCTACCGATAACAACAACATGGATAACACCTGAATGTGTAAAATAAAAAGTATGAAAATGGAAAACATTAAGACTTCATTTTTCAATTAACACTTATTTCCTTCTACACACTACTTGAAATCTTTAGAGTGTGCTACTTTCCCCTCCTGATTCTTCAAAACGTTTCTACAGCTTGCTCTGGGGTCCTCTGGTATATGAGTGTAACCACAAAATGGCAGAGAGTACATTAGCTGAGGTATTCTGGATTTGGATTCTACTTTTTGAAAGCAAAAAGGAGAAACATCTCTCATACAGTAAAGAAGAGCACATATAAAATGCTCTTCTTGTGTCTGGTGCTGACTAGCTAATTATGAATATGTGTAATAAATGCATGGTTCCCAACACGGAAAACTGCCAGTGGCTCCTTACACATCAGTTATATGGAGAGATGGACTCAGTTCTTAGCTGCAAATCTGTGTAGTAAGAAGCACTGTGCTCTCAAAGATACTAAAATACAGGCATGTTCCCTCATCCCACTCTTATTGACCTGGACTGCTGAGAGCAACAGTCTGTAAAGCACCACTGCAGCCTGTTAGACAGTTGAGTGTTGTTCTCCCCTAGCTCACTGGACAGAAAATGGGGATTTGTAATGAAAAGCTGAAAGCTCCATTACCCACAATTCCTTTGCATGATTTACAACAATCATGATAATTTAAAACTGGCAACCCCAGACCAGAATGTTTGACTACTATTGTTTTAGTAGCACAATCAAATTACCCATTTGGGGCTTTTACAATTAACTTGTAACATGCACATATTATCACTTCCTAAACAGTAATATTACCATATGAAAAAATTCAGCAGGAAATAACAGGAACAATATTCTGCATATAATTCTTAATCTGAGCCTCAGTGAGAAGTCCTGTATCATAATACATATTTTATGCTGAAAAATAATTTTAGAAACTTCTATGGCAGTCTGTTCTTTTCCATTCTAGTCTTAGAAAAAGAATGACGGAAGGTCATATAAAATTCCTGAACAGTAAGATAATTGCACAGATGTTTAAGTAATCCCTCAAGCCCTTCAAGCTTTAATTAAGACTCTAAACTACAAAGATACCTACTGCCAAAGCTAACACCAGCCAGATACCTGCTTCCTTCCCACGTTAGGATTACGAATTATGGCAAGATCCTTTTGTAAGCACGTATGATGAATCAGCCAGAAGTGTAAAAGGCCATTCTTTTCTTACACTCACTTTTGTGATGAGATTTGTCATCAACATTAATAGGATAATGCCACGTAACTGACACTCAAACATCACTGCACTCCTGTGCACTGTGGTATTACACAGAGCAAGAAGGATGGAGAAGAAAGCTTTCTTTATACATCACCTTGAAGAAAAAAATAATGAATCACACCAAGTGGGCAGCTGAGCAGTATTTGCTCTGTAAAATAACTATAAAGAAAAAACTGGGCTCACCTGGCAGTAATTTCTTTACTAAGAAATCTGGATATTTAATGAACCTCAGATCTAAGAATTGCAGTGAAGAAAGCTGACACTTCATACTAATCAGCTCCTTTCCTATCTAAGCCAGGGGAATCCTAAAATGGCATTGCAACACTGTCAGACATCAGCCATGTTCACACACTGTCCTGCCCAGCTGTGAGTGAAAAATGAGCTGAATGTTGTATGTAGATCTTCCCTCACTGCTCAAATCCTGCCCTCACAATCAGGTTTGCTTTACTATGGTTCTGACCCTGGAGAGACACCAACCCCTATTTCCTACTTGTTTACCCTCTGTTTGAGATTTCATCCAGCAATCGTTGTAGCTTGCGCTTGTTCAGTCCAAGTTACATCCACCTAAAGTGTTAGGTGAACAGCCCAGAACACCAAAACTTCTGCAAATGCAGTTGTAGAAGTGTATCTTGTAGTAAAATAAAGATTTTGCAAACAGTATCACTATTACCTACTCTTAAATGCAGCAGCAACTCTATTTCTTGGAATTTGCTTCAATTAAATAAACTGTGAGCACTCAAAAGCAGTTATTTCACTGCTATGAGAAGACATCAACACCCAGGTGAACAGTACCAGCCTCTTCAACCACCTCCCTGGTGCTGGCAGCTGTGTGAGCATGAGGGTCTGCTTTACTATGAAAATCAAATAAGCACTTGAAACTATCACTGTTGCAAATACAATGATCATTTAAAGAGCACTGGTATCTTTGAAAGCACCAAGAGATACTGACTTTAACTGTATGAGAAACCTGAAATGGTTGGGTTTACACTAGAGAGGGAATGTGTTGTGACCAGATCCCTACTCAGGAGAAACTATAATGGAGACACACAACATCATAGAAACCTAGCAGGCTTTGCTACAACAGTCTTCAAATGCAGAATGAAGAACTTCAGGGAATTTCCCTTATTTTCTCTAAAGTTTAAATATGTAAATGCTTAAGGAGTTTACATGAATGCTAAGTTTCAATAAACCAAGTCAATATGGGAAAAGAAGAACAATACTTTCACCATTCAGAAACGGTGAAGATAAGTCTTCGTCTTTTCTGAACAAAAGATGAACAGACCCCTTATACTACTGCTTCAGGGTCTTTTCCTGTTCTTCTATATCTGTCATATACTTATTTTATTCTGCCTAAGAATAACAGGGATCCACAATCTCCTTAGACAGCATTCAGGAAAAAAAAAAAAAAGAGGTCTATAATATTTAAAAGGAGAAAGTCTCACAACTGTATGCATTATACAACTTAGACATAGCTTGAGAGCCCAAAAAATAACAGATAAACATTTTTAGGCTTCTGGAGACAAAGGTTTCATGCCCACAGAACGATCAGTGGTTTTCCAGAGTAACACTTGCAATTCTTGGGCTTGTTCTTTGTCTCCCAAATCTTGTAGAACCTTACGGTGCTTTTACTTTGTGGCAATCACATACTTCAGGTATTTCAAAAGCATATGAAAACCATTCTACAGCAGTATAAATTATTATCCTTTGGCTTAATACCAGCTACAGTTATCTTCAGGTGTACTCTATTTCCTCAAAAAATCATGGTATTTCAATATTATATTAATATAAATCAGTTTCTTTTATTTAGATAGTCCTTTTCATTTAGACCGTTCTGCTTTGAAAGCAAATTACTCTCCAGTTGCCAGCTTTAGAAAGGAAACATAGAAAAAATTAATTTGCAATTCAAAAGAGCTAAGGAGAATTCCTCTTTAACTAAGGGTCATCAGTATGAATACATTCAAAGCTTTCATAGCTTACATTCACCTTCTGTGCAACTTGAACTTTCTTACTGAAAGGCAGAGATCTATCACCATTTATAGAGACTGGGCTTGTGCTAATCAACTCCAACAAGAAGTACATGATTTCTTTATTATTGCTCCATCCTTCAAATTATTTAGGAGTGAAATTCAGTAGTTGCACCAGGGCAGAATGATCCGTCTTCTCTCTACACTACACTGCGGGACAGTTGCTGGCAGCCCTGAACAGCACGTGAAGATGGCACTTCCACTGGGTGCCAGCAGAGGCATCAAGAGCCTACCAGCTTTCACAGAAGCAGCCTACACACAGTGTAGTAATTTTCCAAGGATTTTGAAAAAATTTGATTGATTTCAGACACTTTCCCACTGCAAACTCATGTTGCTGAATACAGCTCATGCTTAATGCAGCCACAATTATTTTAAGAAGCACCCTAATAAATCCAACATATGTCAAAGTTTCAGTGGGTTTTGTTTTGTTTACAATGTTGGGGGGTTTTCTGGTTGTTTGGTTTGGTGAGGTTTTTAGTATTTAGATACTACTCATGTATATTCTAGTAGTAGTAGTAATAGTATTAATTGATACATATACATAAAAGCAGTCACAGACCCAAAAGCTCATGTTCTGTAATCCTGAACCATTAAAGTCAAGCTTCAATGGTTTTAGTTTGGATGCTACTTTATTTTTTACACAAAATGGACCACCATGAAACTTCTGAGGAAGCTGCTAGGTATTTATAAGCTTTTGAGTCCAATTAACTCTAGATACTATTAGATATTTCTGTCCAGTGACACAGAGCTGGCAATAAAATGCTGAGTTGATGCAAACACTAGGTATTCTGATTTGAACAAATTACTGCAATGACTGTCAAAACCATAGGACAGCACCAAAGTGTGCACACACAATTCACAGCATCCTGATGTTAAATATGAGGTTCTGGGAAAACAGATCTCGCTATGACTAAATTGTAATATTTAAAGATTAATTATGCTATTTAGAGAGATTTCCTACTGGTTTGATACTAGCAGAAACCAATTATACCGTATAATAAGCACAAGAAAAGAAGAGAAACCTTTGGTGATTTGTCATTTGGAAAGCCATTAAAAACAGTTTTATGTATGAAATTGAAATTAAAATGCTATTCTCTCATTTCAAACTAGATCTCCACTGAGCCAAGGCTTTCCTCCTGCTCAAAATCCTAGGCCAACTTGGCCTTAGCATTCATCAGGACACTCCTTCCTGATCCACCAAAGGAATTCATGATGATAGCTGTATTCTATTAAAATAATATCCAAAACCTGTCCAGGTCTTGACCACAAGCTTGCTGAAGCCACAATGACCTCGGTATGGAAAGGCACAAGAAGTGCAAAAGGACTAGTATCCCATTTCCCCATCTGGGCTAGGTCTAAACTAAACGTGGGAATATTCCCAGGCACATTGTCCCTACAAGAGCATTTATCCATTTCCCACGAAGACTGGTTATGTCTAGAGCTAAACTGTTACCACAATCCCTGGCAGATCCCCAGCTTGGGTCAAGTACCACAGCTGAAAGCAATTCTTAAGCATGTTTTAAGAATAAAACATGTTGATAGTAAAGAGGTAGGCCATTCTGCACCAGCTGGTCCCAATCCCAGGCATGCTTAAGGTACCAATCCATAGTTCCCAGGCAGCTATTTCCACACTCTGGAGGCACCAATCTCACAGAGATGCTGCAATCCTGTTTTAAAGGAGCAGAAATGGTACAGCCATGCCTTGTTGCCTCCTGACCTTACTCAGAATAACCCTGTGGCTCCCCCAAAATACAACATCCAAGGAGGCCCCCATGCTGAAAGGACAGGAGGATGGAATTCAAGAGCTAGTGTTCAGCAAAAGCACTTGTTTAAAATATTCCTTGCATGGTGGGATGCACGACTGGACAGTACTGTCTGGCCTTGCTTCACAATCCCACAGTGCTGTCAAGAGGGGATCCCAGTGAAGTGATGAGAAACTCCCATGCAGAAGAGACAAAAATGGTTTTTAACATATCCTGAGAAAAATTACAAATATCTCTGCCAGTTTTGAATACTGTCAATCATACCAGGTGTCAAGCCACTTTCAGCAGAGGTGCAGTCTCATTAATATACAGAAGCTATTAACAAAGACCAAAACTGGGTGGGGGTCCATAAGAGGCTATGACACACAATAGACTATGCAGAATGCAAAATTCTGAGAATGATAAAAATACAGGCCTTTTAACAGACTACAAGATGCCTAAGCTCATAACTCTGTTTACCATACTATCAGATGTTCAGAAGAGCTACATAACGTTTATCGTTTCCTATTATATGTGAAGTATTTTTCTGTAAAGGAGAGGATTTTTAACTAATCAGATTTCTCACCAAATGTATTACAGACCAACATGTTAGTCTGTAATAACAGTTGGGAAAGAAATGGTTAGTAATGGTTACTATTTGTACAGAGCAATGGTAAAATAAAAGTGTGTTGTGAATTTGTTCTGCTGGTATTATGACTGCATATGCCAGGACAAGACCTCTATACTATATTGATGTTTAATATTTAATGGACTGGCCGTGGACTGAACTATTCTGTTGCACTCCTTATCCCTTAGAACATTTACAACTGCATCATCTCTCCAATGGTTGGAACAGTCACTTGTAAAGCACACACTGAGCTGTAAACTGTTAACTATTATGATCCCATGTCCATTTAAGATCCAGGACTGACAGATTATGCCAACTAGCTGATAAACTTGTAACCAAAGATTCAGAATACAACTGCCCAGCCAAAACACAGGTGGGACGGACCAAGTCCATAAGGGCACAAATCATTCTCCAAGCACAAATGACCCTTTAAAGGGACACATTAAAATCAGAACCTCGTTCAAAAAAATGCTACTTAAGTTACCCCAACTAAAATATCCGGCTAAATTTTATAGCTATTTTTCCTAATTTTTCATAGCGTATTTGCCTCCCTTGTTGGCGCAGTGCTAGATAAAACTGTGACGTACATACTAAAAACAAGTCTAGAATGGAATCAGAAGCAGACAGTAAAAAAATCCAGCAATAAAGAGAGAAGAGTAATTATTTATTAATTAAATCTTTTAAAAAATCAGCTATTAATTCTTTTCCATGCATTCTTTTAGGGACTACTATTTTTCAGGTAATTTGTAGCAAATCTTACAGAATCATAGAATGTGCCAAGTTGAAATCCCAAAGGATCTGTCAGTCCTGGTGCTGTGGTCACTTCCCTGGGGAACATGTTCCAGTGCTCAATCACTTTCTGGGTGAAGAACCTTTTTCTAATATCTAACCTAAACCTCCCCTGAGACAGTTTCATGCCATTCCCTTGGGTCCTGTCACTGGTCACCACAGAGAAGAGATCAGTGTCTGCTCCTCCTCTTCCCCTCAAAAGGAACTTGCAGACTGCGATGAGGTCTCCCCTCAGTCTCCTCTTCTCCAGGCTGAACAGACCAAGTGACCTCAGATGCTCCTCATACTGCTTCCCCACAGGGCCCCTCCCCATCTACATTGTCCTCCTTAGTATCTTAATATGGCTTAATATCTTTCCTATATTGCGGTGCCCAAAACTGCACACAATATTCCAGCTGAGGCCATCCCAGTGCAGAGCAGAGCAGGACAATCCCCTCTCTCAACCAGCTGGTCATGCTTTGCCTGATGCCCCCCAGGACACGGTTGGCCCTCCTGGCTGCCAGGGCACTAATGACTCATATTCAACTTGCCATCGACAGGGACCCCCAAGTCCCTTTCCATCACTGCTCTCCAGCATCTTATTTCCCCAGTCTGTAGGTACATCTCACCTTCCACTAAGCATGTAGTGCAAGCCATATAAAATGGTAGCTAGATCACTTTTCAAGTAAAAACAGATAAAGGGAAAGGAAAGAGAGGTATCCCTTCAAAAGCTGATTACTTTCCAACCATTAAGAAATTCAGCACTAAGAATCCAACTACTGAAATGTACACATAGGGAGATATGAACAGAAAAACATGACGTGAATGTCACCCCTGGATGATTTATGTCAAGCATTATTCACTCTCTGATAATGGCAATCAAA
Source organism: Neopelma chrysocephalum (assembly GCF_003984885.1). NCBI lineage: Eukaryota > Metazoa > Chordata > Aves > Passeriformes > Pipridae > Neopelma > Neopelma chrysocephalum. The sequence continues at coordinate 1,128,564 of NW_020925354.1, read as the reverse complement.
TCAAACCTCTAAGGGAACACTAAAGCTAAAAGGACGAAAGCACAACTCCCATCCCTTTTGTACACAGCAGCAGAGCTGGCCAAGGTCTGTACTATGGAACAAGGCTTCAAAATTTGATGTCTGTACAGTGTGGGCAAATATAAACAATAATAACCCTTAGAACAGAGAGGATAATGCCATCTCAGCCTTACCACTAAACCTCATTTTCTGTACAGGTAAAGAATCAATATTTAGTTTATGAAAACCTGATGAAACAGGCAAATTCTGCGTCTTTATTCCAGGATGGCCTTCAGTCAACCCAGACAGAAAATTACATTTATTTAAGATCCATAAAACCATAATTCCTGAGGCCATAATTACATGTAAAATCAAAACCACCAAATCCTTTACAAGTAAAAATGCAGACAAGGGTTTTAAGACTTTAACATCACTCACACCACCAAATATGAAAAACAATTATGAGAAAACTGAGACCAAGCTAATGTCAGGGGGTTTTTAGTGGGCTTTTTTATTTTGTTTGTTTTTTAAACTAAACTGATTGCAGCAATCAATAAATAAGTTTCAAAAAGCTTTTTCAGTAAAGGCTAGGCCTAGCCAGCAGGTATTAAATTAACTGTCATTATCAATTAGGACTCACCGGGAACAGACATTATTTACAAAGCAAGAGTTCTGGGAATCCACTCGTGTTAAAAGAACCTCTGTACTGCTCCAGAGCAACGTTAGCAAAGCTAAGTGCTGCTTCATTAAGTGCAGTGCACATACTTCTTAATGGAGAGCAACTTTAATAGTCAGAGGGAGTCCATCTTCACCATCTAGTGTGAGATAAACACATTTCTGTTAGAAATTTCAGAAACAAGAGAAAACATTGTTTGTTCATTTTTCTTTTTCCTTTTTTTTTCCTTAGAAAAAGGAAGGATGTCATAAATAAAGAATTAGTGTAAACTAGACAAACACACTTCACAACTACTAATTAGTGCAAACTCCACAGTTACTAAACTCTGTCCGTCTTTAGAAGATACAAATGTAATAAAGGAAGAATGTTAAAAATGGCAAAATATTTTACCTTATGAGAGCTATCTCCTCAATCCAATTCAGGCGGACATTAATTACTCCACACTTTATGATGGAAACAGCCAAACACAGGAAAGAAAAGAGGACAAGTATTTCTCATGAGTCATTTTGCTATTTCTCAATAAATTCTTCCCCTCCCCTCTCCAAATGCCTCTTCCAACAGATACAAACATCAGAATCATGTTTATTAAGTCATCTATCCTTTCAAAAAGGTAGTTTTTTTGATATTTTGATGATTACAAAGCATGCAACTTAACACAACCACAGATAAATCACTGTAACTGCATTTGACTCAGACAGAGGGAACCTATTAGCTAATGATGCTGATGGTCAGCACAGTAACAGGTCAAACATCTATTTTGGGTAAAGACTTAAAGGATTTGCTTCTGGTACTACAATATGAGCCATGTGTGGAAAGGAGATAAACAGCATCGTTCCCCGCAAGAGGAGAAGGCTCTGCAATGCTGTTAGTATTTGCACTAAGACACTGAAACAAACATGGAATGAATGTGTCCCTTTAAAGAAAAAAAAATCTGAGGTAGTACAATTAAAAAGATAAAACATCCTCCACTTCAATCAATTAAATGTAATTGTGTCTCCTTTTAATAGAGGCCATTTGTCACCACCCTGAAGGTGCCTATAAATTGCCAAGTGCAAAACTGTTTCCCAGCTCTGTGTTTATCTCATAACGATAAGTGGCACTGAGAGCTGGATGGTTTAACTGTTGCTTAAAGAAACAGAAGGAAGAACGGAGGGCAAGATTATTTCTTCACTTTTAAAAGCAGCTTTATGCTGAAACACTCTGAAATTCCTGTACTTTGGTTTGGGTAACAACCTATTTATTGGGAGCATGCTCTCCTGAAATAACAATTTAAGAAACAGAATTCCAGCAAGCAAACACAACTGCTGCTTATTTAACAATAGAAGTAATTTCATATATAAACAAATATGACTCAGAACTACACAGAGTTTTATTCTAAGAAATTCCTGTACCTTCCCTGCCCTTGAAACAGTTTGACCAACATTTCCCTGCTAAAACATGCCTTGTTGCTCCCACTCAGCACATGAAACTGACATGAAATGAGCCCTTTTCAGAGAGATCCATGTGTACTCATCCTGCCAGTGGTTTTAACATTGGCTTGTGCTTAGAAAGCTCACTACAGGATCAGAACCTAAGTAGTGTCCACCTTGAGAAAGCAACTAATACACCACATGTATAAATCTGCAAATCAGTTAGCTTACGGATTGAAAAAGAAGATGTAGAAAAAGATGCTGCTTCTACTCTCTCTGTTTTAAATAGCTGAGGCATTCACACACCAAAGACAGTGAATAGGATTGTATTAAGAAGTTACTTGACTTGCCAAGTTTACCACAGACATTCAACATTCATGAGGTTGGCTTAAAGTCATGCTTAAAAATGAGCTTTCTTATTTCTTCTGGGGCCTCAGCCTTTAGGATTCACAGTTGCAAAATTCTGTAGACAACACCAAAGGTTAAAAAATTTCATTAAAAGCAAGAAAAAGGTATACTGCATGTCTTCAAAAATTAAATTCTTTATATAGTACTTTATATAGTGTAAAATCAAATCTCAAGCCAGGTGCTAAACAGACATGGAGGTAAACAGGGAGTAAACCAAACAGAATGAACCTTGTTCTATGCATTTAACCCCCAAACCTGAAACATGACATTATCAAGAAATAAACAGGACCAATGAGAAAAGGGAGGCTATGACCCCCATCAGGCATTATGACTGAATTTATTTTGGGCAGTGTTTAAAGAAAGAAAAAATATATGCAAGTGGACAGTGTCCTTTTCAAAAGAAAAGCCCTTTATTACAGTCAACTGGCTTTAGCAGAATCTCATACTCATAGTCACTCAAAAAGCCACCAGGCTTCCCTCAAGTAGTCAAACATAAAGGGTAACATTGTTTCTGTGTACACTCTTCCCTCCTGCCTGGTTTCCAAATTTTTATTTAAATATAAATAGCATTAACTTTCTCCGTGTGATTCATTTAGCAGGTTAAAAAGTTCACAGGAATATACAGTACTCATCTAAGTAGTCCATGGCGAGGAGCAATTACATCTGAGCTGTGCAGTGAAAATGGAATGCAAAGTAATTAGTGCTGTACAAACAAAAAACATTATTCCTCAATACTGAACAGCCCCATCTTCATAGTTTCTGTAAACCAGCCCTTATAAGCCCAGCATTGCCTTCTGTCTTTCCTTTCTATCACCCTAAACCCAAGACAATAACAAAAGATAAAATAATCCAGCTTCTGGATTAAGACAAACCAGCAGGCCGCTCAATGGGAGTTCACCTTTCAACACATCTGCAGCCATGATCAACTTCAAAGAAAAAAAGCAGCTGCGATATCCAAGAGAAGGAGACATACTAGGGCACAAAGGGGGCAATCTGTGCCCAAGGAGAGTGAATAAAAGTCAGTAGATGGACCTCCTCTTGCCTGCTGCAGCCTCTCCCAGCTACTACCCCTTCCCACTTGCCCTACCAACACCCACCTGCCATCTCCATTTCTAGATAAGTACCCCATCCATTCATTGTCTCTGGTACTCAAATATTCCCATCCATGGTGCTATAAAATTAATAACATATTAAATGTCCACTATTTGTCCCACCACTTGTACTATCACAGCAAGAGAGAACCATCACCCTCAGTACAATTTGGAAAGTGTGCTCACATTCAATTTTCCAGGAATGAGCCCTCTAACAGAATAAACAAGAAAAATGCATAAAGGGATCATCTGGAAGTTTAAGGTCAAAACTGTGCTGTATGAGAGCAATAGCCCTGTGTACCCAAAAATCAACAACCATATTCCAAGTATTCTGGAATATGAACTCAGTATTTCTTTTGTTAACAAAGTTTATAAACCTGAGTTGATGCCAGAGAGACAGGGAACATTCTCATTTTGCAATAAACCTCAGGGAGAGCGAAAGCTCTTAGCAGGGCTCTCCCTCTAGCTTAGGAAAACCAGCCTGCCAGCTTGAGAGGTGTATTTGCACAGTTTTCTAAGTAGAAGCTAGGACCAAAGGGGAAGCTCTAGTGTCAGACGCTTAGCTTGGCCACTGCCTTAACCCATGAAAAATGCAGAGCCAGGACATTCACTGACCAAAAAACCAAACAGGACTTTGAGCGTTGGCTCTGACAAAGGACAGTGCCAGCAGCAGGTCACGAGTGTCACGCTCATGTAGCGTGGGAGCAGTCCAGATCCACAGCAAAACCTGTTATGCCCACCCCTAACCTGGAAATAAAGATGCATTTTGAGTTTTTCACTAAAGCATTTTTCAGTCTGAAGCTTCTTCTAACACAAATTTATTTTGGGCAGTGTTTAAAGAAAAAAAAATCAGAAAAGATCAAACAAAAAAGTGATCAAATCTGGGGATTTCCCATGATTTAATACAGTTTTCTCATTGCTGTATTACAAGATTAAATGTCAGTGTCCTATTCTACCACTGACCAACACAAGTAAGGAGTTACAGGCTAGGCAACAGTTTTTGCCAGGGTTAAAGGAAAGAAAATAAAAATCAGTGGAAATCAAAGGAAAAAAGTTATTGAGAAAATGCCATTGTCTCACAGGCACCTGGAACTCTGTAGCACATTAATGGGAGCAGCACGTTAGAACTCCTTTCCAATACTGCTGCCAAATGAAAGTGTGCCAAAGAGGGCAAAATGATATGAAGTTCTGAAAACCTGACCAGCAGAGAGAGGTTTAAAGAGTGGCAGTTGGTTTACAGAGGAGATGTGAGACTTTTGAGCAAGGAGAAGGGAGGCCAGCAAAGGGCTTTGCAGTCTGGAGATCACAGTGTCTGTGGTGAAGAAGGTTTTTTTTTCATTAATTTTCCAGCTAGGTAATTAAGAAAAGCAAAACAAGCCTGCAGCAGACCCTGTGGAGCTCACTGGGCAGTGCTGAGGGGCTCTACTGACCTGTCCACGCAAGAGGCGACAGCTTCTCTACCCACACTGCACACTCTCCAAGGACAGAGAGGTGCATCCCCTCAGTGCTCATCATGGCAGCAGCAGAATTATAGGTACCATAATCCTTATCTTGCACAATCAATACCTTGCATCGGTAAGTAATCATATAGTAAAATCCTATCTGCTTCAAGGTATTTTAGTATCTTCATAAACATCACAAAAACAGTGGCTTCTCCATTAAAGAAAACTGAGACCAGTTAGCCTGACACAAAAACCAGTTCAGCAACAGATCCTTCTGGTGAGATGGAAAATATTCATTCATGGCTTTATTCATATTGATATATAATTCTATAGGAATTTTTATTACTAGAGAATTTGCATCATTTATGCAATACAAAAAAAATATTTTTTATTTATAGGAATGCACTTGAAATTATTAGAACTTATTTGAATTTATTTAAAGTTACTTTTGTTTAGCTGTTTTTAACTCATTAAAATCCTTCCTCAGACTAAAAAACTAGCTTTTAAAAAAAATACATTTATACAGTCCAGCAATAAATTATCGTCACCTGAGGCAAGAATCTTTGCTCCTGTTTATCACAGCAGGCAGCACGTACCAGCAAAATTCAGCACATACCACTGGAAAGCACGCACTAAAACTGAGGTGCCTGATGTGGTCTTAGGCTATTCATAGTCTGTTGAGTCTTTACAGAAAGCAAATAATAATTCAGGTATCTAGTACAGATACTTAATACTACATCATGCCAGTATTCTTCAGCAACTTTAACAAACTTTGGAGACCACCCACACAGACAAGCTACTATTAGGTCACATTTCCCATGTGCTGCTACAGATAAATCCTGCTCAACCTGCCTGCCCAAAATTTTTCTTCGATTGCAATGCCCTGGCCGTGGAGTTCTCAGACCCCTTGTCCCTGAATACACAGGCCTCTGGGTTCCACGATATACTTGGGCCACCATGCAGGTGACAGATGCCAGTGTTCCTGGCTGCGGGGGCTCCAGCTGCCTCTTTCAGCCACAGCCCTGCAAAAAGTCTGGCAGCACCTGGTACACTGGGCTGTCAAAAAGCAGCTTTGTGCCAGCCAAAACCAACCTGACTGTGGGCTGCTGCCAAAAGAATTTGACTCGCCCTTTCTGATGACAAGGCAGCCCCCTGCCAAAGGCTCCCCACCTCTCCTGGTACCAGGCACTTGTGGGACAAGACGTATCAGCCCAAGGAAAACTGAGTTCCCACCCCACACCACAATGTACACTGCAGCCCCCACGCAGAAAAATGAGAGCCTCCCCAATTATTTCATCTTGGCTTTAATTTCTAGACATAGCTTTTAAATGTATTTCACATCTGAATCTACCCTAAACAGCCTTTGCATCAACACACGCTCCACAAAGCTGCATCACTCTTAACTGCAGTGACTCCGAAGAGATACCTTCAGATTGAGGAACTGCAGCTATTTGGGGAGATAATAGGCTTTCAGTATTCCAGCACATTGCCAGAGTAGTCAAATTGTCAACTGACAACCAAGGAAGAAAAAAATCCAAAGAAGCAAAGGAAATGCCAGCTGGGAAACTCTGTTTTTCACTGATGCAGTTTCTATTTATCACCAGCCTCAAGAGAGTTATTGTAGCTTGCTGGGAGCATATCTCAAGGCTCAGAACTGCAAATCTGCTTCTCTTTACATGAGCATTTATGAATTTGTGTGTATAAAATCTGATATGCACCAAACACTATGTTTTCCTTTGGTAAAACATGCCACGGTATACAGAATACCAGCAGGGAAAAATCACATACTTACAAGCTTTAAAAATAACCAAATATGCTTGATTACTAATTTCCAGTTATGAAAAGTAAGTCTTACTCCTTCAAGACAAAATGCTTACAGATAATAAGAGACAAAGTAAGTTACTCTTTCAGAAAGGATCAAGTTATTATGTCCACACATTTATTTCTCCTACTAGTTTTCCACCTCGCAGAATCACAGAATGGTTTGGGTTGCAAGAGTTTGGGTTGCTACTTAACGACCATCTAGTTCCAACCTGGCTGTTGTGGGCAGGGACACTTTTCACTAGGCCAGGTTGCTCAAAGCCCCATCCATCCTTGCCCTGAATATTTCGAAGGACTGGGCATCCACCACTTTTCCAGGCAACCTGTTCTAGTGCCTCGCCACCCTCACAGTGAAGAATTTCTTCTAACAGCTCATCTAAATCTACTCTTAGTTTAAATCTATTCCCCCTGCCCTATCACTTCTTGCCCTTAGAAAAACTCTCTCTCTGGCTTTCTTGTAGAATTTTTTTTTTTTTTGAGTGGTGGTGTTTTCATTGTTGTTGTTTGTTTTTTGGTTTGTTTTGTTAGCCGAGTTATGGAGGTATTTCAGCTGTGTGTTTTTAACAAAAAAAAAAATAATCAAATGCATTTGCCTGTCTACAAAACACCCAGGAGCATGCCAGAAAGTAATTTGGAATGACAGCATATAGTGACATGAAAGCTGCAAGTATTCGGTTTTTAGTCTGGAAAATAAAACACTTAACGGATATGGAATGCTTTTGCTCCAGCTCTTTTATGCATAGCTGGCATGACTGATCTAAAAAATAAGAGAACATATGCCAGTCTACTTTTCAGGCAGAGTTCAGACAGCAGAGAAATTCAAACAGTGGAAAGAAAAATCAGACTAACCATACCAGGTGACTGAATCAGCTCTGCAGAGCAACTAGGAGTGTATCCAAGGGCCTGTAGTAAGTATCCACAAAGAAACTGGTTTGCACTTGAAGCCTGCCAGATTCCTATTTTTGCTAAAGAGCAACTTTTCAGCCATTCTGAGATTGGTGAAGAAGTGCTTGTTTCCTGCAGAGAGGTCATCATGTGCAGAGACCAGAGTAAAAAATTAAGATTATCTAAGAGGATACCTACTGGTGTTTGAGTTTTTCTGGATTTATGAAAGTATCTTTTAAATAAATTTGACAGTACAATCTGAATTTTATGAAAGTATGATGAATTTTGAGCAAATGCCTAGAGATCTACTACAATATGGAAAACTTCAAAACAAGCATTTTTGCTAGTGAGTCACAGGATGTACTAATGATACCTTGACTAGAAACTTTCCCTTAAATCTTAACAGAACCAGAGCTCCCCAGGCTCAGCTTGCTGATGAACAATAGAGTAAAGTTCTGTGATGACAAAAAAGATGTTCTTTTTATCATGCACCTTGGAAGCAATACATTATCAAATATGTATCTGTCTCAAATAATGCTGGCACTGTATTTCAACTACTTATCAAAATAGCTGTGCAGCATATTACTGTCCTGTGCCTCAGAGGACAGGCTTGCTGCCAAGTGGGTCATACAACAATCAACACACCAGACTCCAGAAAAGATGGTAGATTCCTCCCAACAGCACCTACCACTAAAGCAATTAAATGTATTTAGTGAGTAGAGTGCTGGATTTTCACTTTATTAACAAATTGCTCAAAGGGGTCTGATCAGCAGATAACTTTAATGGCCTGACTTCATACTCAGGTATGAATCTTTAATTCATGTAAACCTTTCAGCTCATGCTACCGCCAAAGAGAACAGCTGAAAGAAGAGGAATAGTCTGTAGGCTCCCTGGACTCTTGAGTTGGATATATCATCCATCAAATATAAGCAACACCTGGCTTATAACTAATTCCAAGACTGCATAAAAACTAAGAGCACAATATATTCAAAACAACACCAAAACATTCAACCAAGTAAGAAGGGAAAAAAAAAAAAAAGGAAAAGTGATTCTGCTATGGCTTGGAAACCAGCGTCATGAGCACTGAAGGCTCTGAAGGCTCACATCTGTGTGAGGTCTTTCTGAACACACTGCAGAGTCTCCCACGCAGACAAGGACAGGGTTATGGCTCCATTCCTAGCCACAAGCTGTATATCACTTCCAGAAGCTACTGCTTGGGAAATGCAGACCAAATCTTTCACTCCTATCCTACTATCTATGCTACAATCCCTTTTGCACAGCTACACAGAAATCCCAAATAAAAGGTGCTGTATGCATTCCCACAAATAACAGGATAAGGTGATATACACTTTTCGCATAAATATAATTTCTACCTGTTTGTAATTTCAACTGTATAACAGTCCACAGAGTATTAATAATCCCCTACAACAACTGGACTGATAATTGGCTTTGAGTAATTTCAGAAAACAAAGTCCTACAGCAGTGGCTGCTGTTCTCTCTCATTCAGCATAAACACCTGGCAACAAGTGATTCCACCGGGTAATCTTGGCAAAACTTGGAGAGATTGTCTTGAATTTCCTTCACAACTTCTCAATGCCTGACTGTCTTAATAGACGAAGAGAAACTACAGTAGTGGGTCTTCTTGACCCCATGGTAATTATTTCTAGCAGTCCATATGGCCCTTCTTTACCATTTCAACATTTGCTTAAATTTATAACAATTAAATGACCATTATCCACACAGTCACATGCTGGTATTAAGGGGAAGAGCAACCAGTGTTTAATGCCTGTGGATACACCTTTGAGCCAAACAATGCGCAGAAGTACTAACACTACATAAAATACATCCAAAATTTGTAACAGTATCTGCAGATAGTTCCCTAATGTCCCATGGCACTCCTTAGAAAGGAGTTACAAGGATGGTTTTGAAAACATCATCATCCTTCACCCATCCCACACAACACAGGTCTGCAAAGAAAAAGTCAAAGGAATATGAGCATTTTTTTTACTGTTTGGTATGACAAAACAACATAATGAATGGCATTAGTACTTTTCTGTATTAACTGAAGTGCTCTGCTAAGACAAAGACAAAGAAATGAATGGCAAAAGCCACAGGGATCAAAAGTCAGTGCACAATGCCAGAGCTGCCAATAAGCAACTACTGCATGTATTATAATGTAGAACATCCAGGAAGGTCAGGGCTGTTGAGGCAGAAGTACATACCCTCCATCCTTGATCTCCAGTGTTAGAATTACTGTCTACTGTAGATGTGTCAGTCCCATAATGCATCCCAGAAAACTTATGCCAAGTATCAATACTAGCCTGTTAAATGTCCTTCCAGTGCTCCTTCATTGTTGGTTTTCTAACCAAATTCCTCCAGCAGTCTGTGTGATTACAGCACCCACAAATGACTGCCAGTCACCTCTACCTATGTACTACACCAATGGAACAAAATGCAGAATGAGTTTCATCTTTCCCCAGAAAATGCCTCATTTCTGTCCAGTAATTGCCTTAATGAGTACAATTGTTTGTTCAGGTTTCCTGCTTTTCTCTACTAGCAAGTTTTCACCTCCACTGGTGCCACACTTCCACCAGCTTTGGCAGCTCTGCCCTCTTAGGGACAGACATTTATGGGCTAGATCACTGTAACAGACATTAGCCCAGAGACACTTCAACTTCTGCTCAGCAAAGCGAGAGGGGCTGGTGAGGAACAGGGGATGGCAGCTGTGCTCACAGTCTGCTGGATGGTCAGCTGAAGCCCCATCTGCCATCTCTTAATCAAGCGCAGGTAAGTGCTTTCCCCAAGCTAGCTTCAACCTGCGTTGTCTGGAAGTGCTCCACAACCCACAGCCTGTAAACAAGTGCGCTGCTTCAGACCAGGTATTTTAATAACATTTTTTAAGAATACCTATCTGTATTGTTAAGGTAGGGATTGATCAGAACATCTGAAAAGTAGCAATCTACTAGGATATGAAGCAACAACACGAAGTCCCAAGAACAGAGAGCTGTGTGACCACTGGTCCCAAAGCCACAGCTGAGGCTGCTGCTCTGTACTACTGCTCCATCTGAATGGAAATGAATGTACTTCTCACATTTTCAAGATATTTGGTCAGTGCAGGTGTCCAAGATGTAGAGAGTGGGAAGATTCTTCTTTTGCCCATAAGGCCACACTTCTACTTCATACAAATGGGATTATACATATAAGCAGTTCACACAAACAGTCACAGCCTCTTAGTCAGATCAGGCTTCTTGGCAGGAACCTTTCAACTTTTAAAAATCCAGACAATTAAATAATTAATGAGAGATACCTCTTCTGCTTCAGCCCTAACAACAAATGGTGCCAGTCACTTTTTACGGACAGTTTATATTTCATTTTCACACTTCAGCATCAGTAAATAAACCAAATTACTGGAACCAAAACGCCATTTGGAAAGCATAGCACTGCAAGCTGCTGGCAAAATCAGTCCTACCCTACCAGAAACATTTCTACTCCTATCATAGCTCTATCCACAAAGTAGTATAATCTTAACAATGATTTAAAAAAATAAAATATTTTGAAAATCAGTATGAAAATATACTTCTGGGTGTAATTCAAGTTATATTTGAATTTTTTAATCAACTTGAGGATGTTGGTTTTTTTACTGTGTTTTAGTCCAGCCACCTCAAACATCTTTAAACAAATCATTATACTAAATCTTAAAACATGTCCTTTTGATTACTGGCCACATAATGTTCAGTTACATGTTCACATATATGTCCACTTAAGACAGTGGAACCAAATTGTTTGGAGTCTATAACTTCAGTCCTTCCAATAACAACAAATAATTCCCCAGGCTTTCATGTCCTGGTCTTTCCATCTGCACATATTCCATTTTGTTTCAGAAATTATCCAAAATCTGTACGCAGTCTCAGGGTCTTGATCCCTCAAAACCATAAAACCTCCTCTCCTTTTCTGCATGGTTTAGTGAACTGAAACACCGAACATGTTCTCCCACTGTGGAAAACTTCTTCCCTCTTCTAATCCAAGATCTCCTGTGGTTAACCAGGCTTCCAGATTCCTTAGGTTTGAAATAACAAACAATACACCAAAATTCTTTTAAAAAATCTGCAAACCGTACCTCAGCACAGAAAACAGGAACATGGCTACAGAAGGTTCTTCATGAAGATTTCCATTCTATCATTCAATGTCAACATGAACAACTTGTCAAGAGGAGTCCCTCTTCCTAAATCCTATGTCCTTTCTTTTTTGATGGATACACATTTTATTCCCACTGGGTCCATAAAGCTCCCTTGGGCTCTTACAGAGTGAGCCCTTCACCTGCAGCAGTAAAATAAGAAAGGAAAAGGGACCAGCAATAATTTCCACAATACACCTGGTTACTTTAATAAAAGATTAATTGTTTATAATTGGGGAAAAAAGGCAATAGAAAAGGTCACAACAAACATATGGGTGGAACAGTAAACAACATTACTTTTTCCATCATGGCATCAAGTGCACCCATCTGTGCCACAAGCTGGATCAAAGATACAAGGACACAATGTATTGTTTGTTTCCCCTGTATGTTGGATACAGGTCTTATACCGTTATACACAATAAGCGTGAAAAATCACAGAATCATAGAATGTTAAGTGGTTGGAATGGACCCTAAAGATCATCTAGTCCCAACCCCCCTGCCATGGGCAGGGACGCCTCCCACTAGACCAGGTTGCTCAAGGCCTTGCCCAACTTGGCCTTGAACACTGCCGGGGATGGGGCATCCATAACCTCACTGGGTAACCTGTTCCAGTGTCTCACCACTCTCACAGTAAAAAATTTCAAACTAATATCTAACTTAAATTTCTCCTCTTTCAGTTTGTGCCCATTATTCCTTGCCCTATCACTACAGTTCCTGACAAACAGTCCCCCTCCAGCTTCCCTGTAGGTCCCCTTCAGATATGGGGAGGTTGCTGTGAGGTCTCCATGCAACCTTTTCTTCTCCAGGCTGAATAGCCCCAACTTTCTCAGCCTGTCTTTGCAGGGGAGATGCTCCAGTCATCTTATCAACTTCATGGCCTGCTCTGGACTTGTTTCAACAGTTCCATGTCCTCCCTATGTTGGGGGCACTGGAACTGTACACTGTACTCCAGGTGAGGTCTCACAAGAGCAGAGTAGAGGGGGAGAATCACCTCCCTCAACCTGATGGTCACATTCCCTGTGATTTGGGATCCCTTTGACCCTTTGCAGCCTAGGATTTGGTCGCCTTTCTGGGCTGTGAGCACACATTGCCAACTCATGCAAGTATTCCTGAACTCCTCCTTCCTTCGATGCAAGTTAGGAAGGGCCCTCATACCACTTAAAGAGGTGAATGCCATCCTTCCTTAACATCACCACCAGCATCCCTGTGGTCAGCTAGAGGTCTGAGAACCATCAAGCAGTAGTTAACTGTAGTTAACACCCTTGTGTGTGCCTTGGGATGGATAAACTATATGACACTGCAAAAAGTATGCCTTGACCCAGTACAATCAAAGAAATTATTTTTCTCAAAGCTACCTATTATTTCAAGGAAATTAGCTATTCAAGTAGAATACTTACATTACTTACATTACAGCAGCAATGAGGCACAGGCTGCTTTACAACAGTGACTGCTTTTTCTGAAATGGCTTCTGAATTGACACAGCCATCCTAATTTAAGCACCTTAGAGCTGGAAGATACCAGAGCTCATCGCACAGTTCCACAAAAACAGCCTTTCTCACATGGAAGTAGAGGGGCCATTTCTCCCCAGGTTGCAGTCCCTCCGTGATGTACACGCTGTCCTGCATCGCCAGAACTGGTCAGTGTACAAGAGGCCAGCAACGACCGTATCACGTAACAAGCATCTCTCCTGTGCAGTGTTTGTTACCACCACCCAGCATGAGCCAACCCAGAGGCTCACTGACACTCTCCAAGGGTCAGAAATCACAGCTAAAAAGTGTAATGCACTGTCTCACACACTCTTGATCCTACTGCAGAAACACTGCAGTGGTAAGAACAGCTCATCCACGCAGACTGGATCAGTAGGTTGGCACCGTTTGGAACAAGTACAAGTCAAGCCCTAAATGTTTAGTTGCATATGTTTCAGTTATACGTGTGCATAAGCCAAAACGAGCAGTATTTCCTACTGCTCCCCCTGCAAATAATTCCTTCAGGTGGCTCAACTCACCAAGTGCACACCCTAAACTAGCCAGGACTCAACCTGGAGGACCAAAGCCCCAGGATAAGCACAGCTCACTGGGCTTGAGCTATGTGTGCTGTGAAATACAGATGGCCTGATCATGGTGTATTCTGCTTTGTTTACTTGACATCTGACTTAATTCTGAGGGCTACCCTGCGTCAGACTTCGAACTGCCACAGTCATTACAAAAGCAGTGGTTTTCTTAAAGCTTTATTTATAAGTAAAAGTCCCACAGTGTTCCCCCAACATACTTGACTAGGCTCAGCAATCAAATACAATTAAAAGCCAAAGATACAGCAGCTCATTGCTTTAACTGCTCTTCTCTCAATCCTCATCCCAGATCTTCCTTACTCTTGGCAGAACAGGTAAAGCTGAGGCCCAAAGCAATCACAACCAGTTCTCTTCAACTCATGCAAAGCAAGGGATAAGTACCACCAAGCAAGGAATCCTGCTTTCTTTTCACTGACTTTTTAAAGCATCACATAAAGCTACTAGCAATCCCACAAACTACCAAAACACTGAACAGTTCAAGCTTTCTGGATGAAAACAGTAAAGAAGGCATTGCTCAAAACAGTTATAAAGTAGGTTCATAACATGGTTCTTGAGCAAACACAATTTAATAAGCATTCCATAACAAATTCAAACAATACTTGCAGTCATGCGATAAATGAGAGCCCACTGCACCAACTCATTCTCTAGGTAGAACTAATGTAATGTGTATGTGAAAAGAGAAGGCAAAAAACATGGAATATATTAGACATCAGGCTGAATATTTGAGAGCAACTGGGAATGAAGCACACAGTTTGTGAAGTAAGGTGAAAATTGACAAGCATGCTCGTTTAACTAAGATAGCTGGAATAAAATGTGTTGGTTCTTTCAGTCTGTTTCTTCTGGCCTACAGGCCCTTCTTCATGGTCAGACTATCCTGAAACTCCAACAGGCCCTAAGGGAGTTATTTGGCTATACCAATAAGGTTGTAGAGATGTACTACATATGAATTAAAACCAAAACTGTTGTATACCAGTCAGGGACAAAGATATCTGTCCACACAACTAACAAAGGGACAGTTTCTACCTACCATCAATGCATCCTAGAGATCTACTGGAATATGGAGTTTTACCAATCTCATTTACTTCTGAGGCAGCAAACATTCAAACTCAATTTAAATGTTTGAATGCTCTAACATAATGGTTGTTATTAACAACCTAGCTCTTTCCAACTGCCCCTCAGAGTTGTTGTGTGTTAGCTGATGACAAACTTGTTTGGTACAAAATTACTGTCACACATCTGAAATAATACTTTCTGTTTGGACTGACTACTTACAAACTGAGTTTGAAGACGGTAATGGATTTATGACAGCATTTAAACAGTTTTTAAAGTTCTAAATATTAATTATCTCTGTCTATTGTTGTCATAGTCAAATGCAAGTCATTATTCATATTTATGTCTTCATGTATCATCTTTGTTCTAGGATTTTGAGCAATAAGCTTATTAAGTGATCAGAGGCAGTAATCTTCTGCCTTAATGAGTGTAAAGCCAGCAAAGCATCTTTTCTTTGTATATTCTGAGTTTGGTTCTCCACATTATGAACTCATCTTTGGTAGTCACCCTGTGCCACATACACAGGCCGAGGAGGTCTAGCACTATAATGCTGTGAGTCTCCCTAAATGGCTACAGGAAAGGAGACCTGGGGAAGCATAAATCATTCCACACCAACAGACTGGGTGCTCTGTTTATTCTCTTTAATGCAGAGAGGTTAAAATTTTCTGCTACATTTACGAGTTTCATAACCTCTCACTAGCAGTCGTGATATAGAGCTCACTGTCTCCACCACATCTCCAGCATTCTCCATGAATCCCTGTACGACCTTCCCCAAACAACCACAATCCCATATAGTGGATACCTTCCACAAAAATGTTATGTCTAGTTCAGACACATAGCAGGACAAAAGACTATGTTGCAGACTGTATCACTACAAATAGGAGTATCTCTAAGTTATAAAGCTGAGCATGATTTAGAAGATACAGGTGCTGGCATTGCAGTCAAAGGATTTTTTTGTAAAATCAAAAGACAAACGTGATTAGTATGATAAGTATGAATAGCATTGCAAATAGAGTGTCAAAACTCACAAATGTTTGATTACTGGTGTAGTTGTTCAGCTACTGACTAAGTGGATAACAAAGTGGGACAACCTTACATCTGAAAAGTTACTCTGAACCAAGCGTTTGTGCACATGCATTCATACACTTAATACAAGTATCTCATGCATTACGGACCGCAGAAGACTGCATCAAGAGTGTTTTCCAGCACTTATTACTTCAGTAAAAATAATTTTAATTGTCTTTTACATCCTCACAACATTGTACATCTGAAATTAACAATATAATGTACCATGCTGTTTGTTGGACAAGTGAGACATAAAGTCCCACCCTATTGCAAACCACCCTGCTACTGTGAAGTTTTTCTGAAGTTTATACTACCTCATTGATAATTTAAAAAATAATAATTCTGGTGATTAATGTATGTTCAATGGCATACATGCTTTCTGAAGGTCAATAAAATATGTGCTTAAATATATTTTCATTTCATAAGCTGCAGTAAACTTGATATGGACAACATCCATCTCTGTCACAGCTGTCAAAGGAAACAGCCCTTACAATTTTGTAGGAAAAGTTGTTTCTCATACATCAAAAATCAGCTCTTTGGTAAGAGGATGCTTGTTCCATCTCTCATGAACTATAGTGATGCGTAAACAAACACCTATCTCATACAAAGACTTTAACTGGGATTCATATATGGTAAAGAAAGATTTCCCTTGTGATAAACAATTTGAGCACAAAGTGTTCCTTCAAGTCCTGGCATAAATCTACTCCTGCCAAGCTAGTATCCCATTGCATCAGCCTTTTGCCTTCGCCACAGCAAAGTAGCAACCCTACTACCTCTCTCTCCCTGCTTTCCTCACACTGCCCTCTTCCCAGAATTACTCTCTCAGCTCTCCTGGGTCAAAGAATTGAATTCCCATCAGACAAATATTTGGTAAAAAAATAAGGAAGATCTTTCATTTTAAAGAAACCTGGCTGTCTAGCTAATCAATCATTTAAGAATTTCCATGTGGACTAAGCAGACTCATTATTACACTGGTGATATCCTTGCCCTTCCTTTCCCCACCAACTTTATACCTCCCTTCTTGTTGTTCCTATCATTTTTATTTATTTGTTATGATTTCAAAATGTTTTGACACATACCTTAAGATTGCAAGAGCTTCAACCTGGCAGAATGCAAGTGCTGTCATGTGTGATAAAGTACATCTTATTTTTCAATCAGTCAAAAAAAAAATCAAAGCATCTCTGCCTACAATGCTTTCTCAATGACAAATATTCACAGTTTCTACTTTGTCCATGGACATCTGGTATTTCAAATAAGATACATGATGTTATATTTATTCTCCCCAATGCTCTCAAAAATAGCACAAGATGAATACTAGCTTTGTTAAATAACAATTTCTGCAGCAAAAGGAAGCTTCATTTAATGGGGGCAAGGCCTAGGTCTAGTTTAAATACACACTTAGAGACATGTACATATTGGCAATCGAAAGAAACCCCGTGCGTGAAAGTCATACCCTAAGGGAACCTCAGTCTCCAGATCATGGAAAGGAAAGGTACCAACCCATACAAACAGGGGATTTGCCATCAGAGTTCTTGATCACTCCTTATCGGAAAATGTCACGAGAGGTCATATATGGTATAACATGCTACTTTAGTTTGTAAAAATGTGGAGAACTAAGCTCCATACCTCTCCCCAACACAGCCAGTGTTGCACAGACACTCAAGCACTCTCTGGGAGCAGTGCTGCTGCCTTGCACAGTGCTATAGGAATTAACACCTCTATAGAGATCCCAATTGTATATACGTGCATGGTGCTGCACTGTGCTGTGCAGATACATCAACAGCAGAAGACAATGAAACAGCCGATGGTAATGAAAACAATCCTTGACCACACTAGGACAATTTCACTCCAAAATATTTGAGGGGTATCTATGACTTCTCTGTACACTAGAGTAAGTTACAGCTACATATTTAGTAAAAGTATCACTACCATTTACTGGCAACCTCAGGAATTACTCCTCAGAAGCACCGCACACTGTCAATCCTATATAATTATTAGAACATGCAAACGTCGTGAATTAACACAGCAAGTAGCAATTTTAGTAATGCAAGACTGAGATGTCGTGGAGATGAAAGACATCGTATTCCTATTCAAACAATTCAAGCTGTCTGAATAACTTTCAGTAATACTTACATTTACCACTCAGAGCCACAAGACATCTGAACTGCCATCTACTTTAACCTCAATATTTAAAAAAGCATCTTTTAAATAAACACCAGTACTTAAATAAATCTTACCAGATCTCCATACATTGATTCTATTCTCAAATACATTTTCATTGCTGATGTGAGCAAACAAGTCTAAGTTAAAACTTTTGGATTTAAGAAGATCTTTACCTGACAAATAACTCCAATTCTTCCTATCCGTAAATACTTGCTTAAAGCATCTATAAAATAGGATCCAACTCAAGCAGTGGGCTACAGCTTTGTAATTGCTTCATTCTTATTTCCAATTTAACCACAAAGATGACCAGTTGTGAATATTTTGTTTTTGTTACACAAGAAGGAAAGTGAAGCCGTGACTGAATACAATAAGTTAATAATACACTAAATTCTGAACAAAATATTCTCTAGTGAAAAGATGAGTAGCTAATGCACATCCACTCTAGCATTAGTCCCGTGAAAGTTTGCAACAAGTATCATAGAAGACGCCGCTGTGATAGAACACTCGTTATTCCTCTGCATTAACCTGTTTTGTATACTTCTGCTTAGAGCATTTGCAGTGTTTGTTTTTAAAAGTATTCTCTTTTTATTTTTAATCCTGTGTAATACTTACAGAAGGCCACACATTAAGAAACAAAATTACAGATAGCATAAAAAAAAACAAAGAAAAGAAAAAGGGGAGTAGGGAATTGTATAAACTGGAATAAACCACACAGAACAGAAACTCCGATTAGGTCTATTACAGAGAAGAAGCCTGCAACGCTGGCAGCTAAACTACCATTCTCACTCTGCTTTTTAAATCCCAGTCCACGCAGAAAAGAGGGTTTCTCTGAAGAAAACTGCTTCTCCAGACCTTCCCTCCCCTATCACCCCCTCCATCACCCACAGCACGGGAGCTGACGGGAATTCTTGTCCCCCATTCGCCGTCCCGGCCACGGCCAGAGCTGACGCCGCGGTCCCGGCCCGGCTCCGGCGCCGGGCTGCCCCCGCCAGCGGGGCACGCCGAGCGGCCCCGCGGGGTGAGCTCGCAAAACGCCGGGACGAGAGCCGGGTGAGGGCGGCGAAGCCCGTCAGGAGCCGGACCCTGGGGCCGGGACAGTGGGGCGAGGAAGCCATTCGGCGTCCGCGCCAGGCAGGAGGCGGCGGGCGGGGAGAGGCGCGGAGCCGCCGCCCGGTACTCACCGAGTCGCTCGCAAACTTCCCCCAAGTTTCGGCGGCGCGGCGGGCGGCGGCGGGCGTGGCCCCCCCCGGCGGGCACCGCCACCATGAGAGCACCTCAGCGATCGTCCACCGCGACCGGCCCCAACTTCTAGAGCGGCAGCGACCGGCGAGAAAGCGAGCAACAGCAGCGGAGCTTCGGGCTGAGCCCGCACTCCTCCCGCGGGGCGGGGCGGGGCAGGCGAGGGGAGGGGAGGGGAGGCGAGGTCAGCATAGGGCAGGGGGCGGTGGGGAGGCCCTCCACCCACTCCTCTCCGCACAGCTGCCCGCCTCCGCCGGCAGCGGCGGCAGCGCTGGTGGGGTACTCGCTTTGCTCGGCGCAGCCCGCCCTGCCCTGCCCTGCCTGCCGGGGCGCGGGGCACTCAGGGGCTGCTGCTGCGTACTCCTCCTCCTTCTCCTCCTCCTCCACCCCGGCAGCTGGCGGCCCGCCCGCCGCGGGAGGGAGAATCGGGATGCGGGGCTGGGGGAGCGTGTCTGGCGGGGTGGGGCGGGCGGGGGCGGCTCGGCGCGTCCCCCGGATCTCTGCCGCCCTCCCTGAGCCCCGGCCGGTGCCGGCACTTTGGCTGCGCCGCGGGGCTCCGTCTAGGGGGAGACGGCGGCTACTGAAGCGCACGTTCCCGGCCTCCCCCGAGGGTCAGCTCCCCGCTGCGGGCACAGCCCCCCCGGCCATGGCCACCGGGGGCGAACCTCGAGGCTCCCGAGCCGGCGTGTGCCTGTAAGGGCAGGGCTGACGCTCGCGTTTGTGTTCAGGAAGGCGATGAACCCGATTTTACGGAGAAGGGGGTGTCAGCGTGCCACGGGCGCGGCTACCAGGTGGAGATGAAGTGGTGTTGGACGGCTGAAAAGATGATAGGCATCTTCCGTGAGCAGGTGTGTGGTGGCTCACGAAGAACTGAGTAGCGTGAGTGTAGACAGAAGCTACGGCAAAAGGGAGAGCGACTGCTAGGGATTTTCTTACAATAATAAAAGATTTATCTTTTGAGAAGCACCTCAAAATAAGCATAGTGCCATCAATTTGTTTAGGTATCATTTACGTTCATAAAGTACCAGAGATAGGCACATAAGTGCAAAGGTGACCTCAGCAGCGACACACTGATCTTTGAGGCCCTTGCAGGCACCCTGTCCTGTGTGTCCCATTCACCTTCAAATGGCTCATAATCTGCTTTCCTCATACAACAGAGGTGGGACAAGAGCCATACAAGCCAGTGTTATAAAAGTTTCACAATCACTTCGTAAACCACAAGGCAGAGTCCCCTCTGAAATGAATTGTAGCTCACCCAAGCTCCCTGTTGTGGTTTGGTGAACAGGAATACCAGGGCCAGCACACAGAAGTTGTTTGGTTACAGTGGCTGGGGACAGTGGGGTTTCTGGCACCTCTTGCTGCTCAGGTTGGTGCTGCCCTTCCTGTATAACTGCACCAGGAGTTGTGCTACTGGGTCCTGCTTGGCTTCAGGGAACTGATGTGCCTCAAATACTGACCTACGAACATCAAGTGATCTGTTCTCAGCTGGGCTGTTGATCTGGACTTGCTCTGCCCTGAACAAACAGAGTGGGCCCAGGGGGGTAAAGACATGTAGCTGTGGCAAAGTGGACCATAAGATGTGGCCTTATGAATTTTCAGTTGCCTTAAAGGAGTTAAAATCTGACATCAAAACTGAAATGAAACTGTATGACAGAAGTATCACTGAGGTTTTAAACTAAGAGCATACAGCTTCATCTCTCTTATTCCTACACTAGAACCACCTCTTGCCTTTTCCTCCTTCAAAAATCATGGGAACAGAACTCTACCTTTTTTTAACAGTGTCAAGCTCAAGCAATACAGTAGTCTTTCCATTAATATATGTGCAAAGAACATTAACTTTCAGTTCTTACCACTGGTTAGGAAACTCATATCCACATCTCCTATGAGATGCCTGTGCTGCCAAACTAGTGGTTGTTATCCAGGCCTTTCACTCTTACGTCTTGTTACTGAAGCTATGGCAAAGCATGATTAATAACTCACTGGTTTAGAAATTCTAACTATAGACCTGATCCTGGCCCTGTAATTTGGTGGTTGAAACACTGTGTTAGGAGAGAAAGATTTGTATTCCGGGTCCAGATATGTTCATGATGTTTGTTTAATACAACATTCCTGTAACATAATAAGATCTGAGACTATGACAAACTGTTTTGTATTGGCTAAGTAGCAGTGAGAGCTGAACATCTAAAATACCACATGAATAAACCAGAGAAAATATTTACTGCTCCCTCATTATATGTACAAATAAATGTATATAATAATAAATCCATAGTTTATTATATATTCTGGGTTTATACCTGCCTGGACTTTCTGTATACTAGATAAAAGTTGTTTATTTTTTCACATGGCAGGTGGTTTAGTTTCATGGGGATTAATTTCAAACACAGCTCACTGCCAACAAGACCAGATTTAGGCAAAAGCAGCCAAAATAATTTTCAATCAGAAAGCTTATGAGGGTGTGCATGGGGCTGGAAAGATGGGAGACAAGTAAGAGTCCAGCTGGTCCTGGAGATGTGAAAGTGCAAGCATGTCTATAACTTGAGTACAGGATAAATATTTTTATTTTTCTTAATCTTTCCAAAACAAATAAATAACATAATAAATGGTCAGTGGTCTCTTTGCTTCTCTCTTAGAAAAAAAAAAAGGTTTGTCTTTTGATAACTATTATACTCAATTTCATTGGAGGATTTAGGGGGATATTTATTCTGTGCTGCTTGCCAGTGGTAGTATTTTAATCACCAACAGAAATTAGCTTCAGAGTACCTGAGTTTGGTATCTTATGAAGCAAGAATCTTAAATTTGGCTCAGTAAAAATATAGAAATTGGTTGTGTTCTTTATAGATCTGTTAGGACACATCTACTTTTAAAACTATGTATAATTTAATGAATGTCTATGTGCTTCATTTTTCTTTTTCATTTATGCTGTATTATCACTCTTCTAGATTCCCTCCAATCTTCTTTAAAAGCCTCGAAACTCAAGTCTGGCTTGAGTACTCTCAGTAAAGATACCTGAATTCTGACCGTTTGCTCTGACACAATATCCAGTCGTGCTTACACCTACTCTTTTATCTGAATATGCGGTTGCCAGTTCAGTCCATTTCAAAGAGTGTATTGAAAGTCCTCTCCTTTCTGAGCATGATGCTCTGCAACCAGGTACAGAAGACAAAATGATGTCTGAGTCTGGTTTGCTCTCTGTTTATATTAGTGTATAACATAGTGTTTATCAACAGTATGTCAAATAGAATTCTAACAGCTCAGTTCATAACAGTTCTTCATCTGAAAGAGGTTCCTCTACTTTACAGTGTCTACAGCAAGTGCTGATCGTAATTTCTGCCAGACTCGCTGTGAACGCCTAATGTAAGCACTGGCTAAAGTCTGAGCTTGTGCAACATAAAGGTATTTGTATTGGTAATGCCTGCCAAACTCCTGTTGCTTGATTTAGCAGGCAATGGTTACCTATAGTCAGCAAAAGCAATGTTAATATATGCATTTCTAGATCAATATAACAAGGTCCACATGCAAGGTCCATGCTAAAAAAAAAAAAAAAAGTGTTACTTTGTCTAGTAGAGTTTGTACTGGAAGGAAATAAGGTGACTTTTTTGTTGCTAAGCGTTTTGCTAATACAATATTGCAAAATACACTCTTAATTGATACTGTTTTACCTGTGGAGCTCTTACATGAGGCCTGAAACAACATGGTCTAATCTGAGTAGTTCAAAATTCCCAGTGGTTTGAGGTTTAAGTGACTATGGGTATGTTTCTCTTGAGTGAGAAACTACTTATACTAAATTACAAAACCATTTTTTTTTTCAAAAATGTATTAAAAACTGCAGGAGAATGAGACTAAGTCAAGACATTGTTCATATTCAACATTCTTACCTGCAGGTTAAATCTATATCTTTATCTATTTTCTTGGCTTCTTGTTTAACACCATCATAGAAACAGAAAGATTCAGCTTGGAAGAGATCTCAGGGGCTCCCTAGTCCATTCTCCTGCTAAATTCAGGGTCAGTGAAGAGGGAAAATCTTATTACTCAGGGCTTTACCCAGTTGGATTTCAAAAGCTTCCATGGATGAAGACTGCACAGCATGTTGGGGCAACCTGCTCCACTGCTGCAGTGTCCTCACAGGGCAAAAGGTTTCCTTTCTGCTCCAATCTGAACTTCTCAGTTCTAATTATGCTCATTGTCTCTCCTTTGTCAATCATGCACTGCTGTGGAGAGCCTGGCTCTGTCTTCTCAATGTCCTACTTGTAGCAAGGCTGCTCTGAGGTGCCACTGAAGCCTTTCCTTCTCCATGCTGGAGCAGCCCTGTCCCTCAACATCCTTTTGGGGTGCTCATGCTCCAGCTCCTGAGCTGAGCACCCTGGTGGCACGTCACTGGGTCACTCCAGTTTGGGAATATCTCTATATCACTGCATGGGCTTCTTTCTTTCCAGGGCAGGATTTTGCATTTGTCCTGGCAGAATTTCACACAGTTCCCATCAGCCCACTCCTCTAGCCTGTCTAGGTCTTTCTGGAAGACAGCCCTGCCCTTGAGCATATTGACTGATCCCTCCAGTATGTTGTTATGTGCAAACTTGATGAGTGTGCACGTTACCTTCTCCAGGTCATTGATAGAGATATTAAACAGGATGGGTACAAGTTACTGATCCTGTGGTATTGCACTTGTTACTGGCCTCCAGCCACAGGAACTAACCTATTATTTTAGTAATACAAGACAACATCTTTTTCCAATTAATTTTTCAATTAATCTCCACTGATCTTATCTAGATGGTAATAAAAAAAAAAGGAACATATTAGTCTTTTAGAAGTAAGAGAATGATTCAGATGCACACATGTTTCCCTCTTTATATCATGTGTCCTGGTTTCAGCTGGGATAAAATTAATTTCTTCTCAGTAGCTGTTACAGTGCTATGTTTTGCATTCAGAATGAGAATGGTGTTGATAACACTCTGATTTGTTGCTTCTTTACTAAGTCATGTTTATCATAAATCAACGACTTTTTTCTTGTCTCATGCTCTGCCAGTGAGGATGATAACAAAAGAAACTGGGAGTAAGCACAGCTTGGACAGGTGACCCAAAATGACCAGATGGATATTCCACACCTTAGAACAACATGCCCAGTATATAAACTGGGGAGAGTTACCCAGAAGGGCAGGCCAGTCTGGGTTCAGGAAGGGTCATCTGGCATCGGTTAGCAAGTGGTGAGTAATTGCATTATGCATCACTTGAGTTTTCCCTTATTATTATTATTACTGTTGTCGTTCGTGCTTTATGATGAACTTGCCACTGGCTGCCGCAAGAGAGGAGCCCCGAACAGAAGATACAAGGACTCCCTGAAACAACATCTCAGCCTTGGCCATATTGATCAACATAACTGGTCTACTCTGGCCTCCAGTCAGGAGGTCTGGAGACACACTATCTATAATGCTGCTGCTTCCTTTGAGAACACACAGGGGATTGCCCTTGAGGAGAAAAGATAAGAGTCGTGTCTTGCCGATACCACCTAAGGAGTCTTTCTGCTGTGCCTTTTGCAACCGGACTTGTCTATCTCGTATTGGCCTTTTTAGCCACCAGCATGCTTGTAGCAAGTGTGGGTAGAGCCCTTCCCAAATCTTCATTCATGAAGCCTAGCCATGATAATGATGATGATTGTTGTTGTTGTTATTATTATTATTATTACTACTACTACTATTACTATTATTACTACTATTATTATTTTACCATTATTACTGTATTTTAATTTATTTTCAATTATTAAAGTGTTCTTATCTCAACCTACAAGTTTTACTTCGATTCTTCTCACCATTCTACCATGGTAGAGGGAGAGAGAGTGAGGGTTGAGCGAGAGGCTGCGTGGTGCTTAATTTTCAGCTGGGCTTAAAACCATGACATATGACTTTAGAAAACTTAAGGAGAAAAAAAGCCCACTAGTGTTGTGTGAAACATAAGTTAAAGTTAACCTTTGTAGGGAGTAAGTCAGTCTTTTAGGCATATACTATGTTTGCTGTCAAAATATCTGTTTATAGGATGATAGCAAGTGAAAATTCTGAACAGGGGGTAGGTTAATGCTTCCTCTTTCCTCCCTTCACCTTTTTAATGCTCTTTATTCATCTATGGAATAAGAATAGCTGAAAGAAGAAAAGCACTCTTTTAATCTAAATTTCCATCGTAAGTAGAATTGCATAAAAAAGTACCACGGCACACGATTGCTTGCCACGAAAAGAAACCACACTAATAAAATGCATATTCCAACCATGATCAGACTTGTACCAAGAGCTGGGAATGCGCAGTGCTTGCTGTATGCAAAAATAAAAACAATATTTAATAGCAGCTCTGTTTTCAGCCTCTGAATATGTGGAAAAATTTAGGTTGTGGGATATCTGGGTTATTCCTTTAAAGCTACAGAGCAAAGCTCCCCTGAATACTTTATATGAAAGTGTGGAGAAACCAGAATCCGATTGGGAAAGATACAAAGCGTGGAGGGAGCTTTACAGAAATTGAATGGACTATGAATGTACTTGATGGACCTTTCACCGGACTGACTGTTTCTCCCCAGTTTTTATTATGTTATGTGTTTCTACTGTTGTACCCCTGTTTGCTACTGGTTTTTATGAAATTTTGATGTACCCCCATATTAGCCCTTCTTCTCCCTCAGACTTTCCCGCCTAAGGTTGTTTACTCCCTTGTTCCCCCCTGCTTTCCCGCTCCTCTGACACTGATTGGCTGAGATTTGCCGCAGTGCAGAGTGAGCTCCCATTGGCCTTTTCCCCTGGATACCCCAGAGTTACACCTACCTCTCTCTTATCTCCCAATCCTGACTCTCCCTGGGCTGTCAGTCCCAAGCTCCTCCCCGGTTCTGAATCCTCCCCTCAGACCTACCTTATTTAAGTCCCTGCATCCCCTCAATAAATTGGCATTGCTCCTTCACCCTTCACCTGTGTCCGGACCCTCTTTGCAGTGCCGCGTCCCATTCCCTTTCCCCCTCGGACCGTGGCATGAAAGTAGAAGAATAACCTAACCAATATCTGTAGAAACAGAGAATTTTCTTTGAGGAACTAACCTCCAAGGAATCAATATGAACACGCATGCAGGATAAGAAGGCACAGGCAAAGAGAGAAAAGAAAGAAGGAACACTCTGCCAGAGCCTGAGATCTCTTGCTCTCTCCTTCTGTTATTTCTAAGTCATTCATCATGTCATTATCTGCAGCTAATATAAAGCAAAGACCTATCTGCTATGTAATGAATACACTGACTTTCTGGCTTTTGGGGGAAAAGTGTAAACAGTGGTATTTTGCTTGCTTTGTTTCTGAAGAAGGGAGACAGGGGAGAGTAGGAGTGAAGGTTTTGCTTGAAATTTAATATTCACTGCTCTTTTTTTCTAAGATAAATAATATCAAGGCTGGTATCCTGGCCCGTTTCCAGCACTACACAGGTTGTCCTTCACCCTAGGTGTTACATTAGCCAGAAGAACTACTTCAAATGAACAGTGAAACATATCAATCAATTTTATGATAAATAATGTGCTAATGTTGCCCTGTGATCTTAACTGAATCCCATCCTTAATCTTTCAAGTGTTTATTGAAGACTGTAACCACAATCTGCAAAGCTGGAATTCAGAGCCTGAGACCACTTCCTGCATCTATATGTCCACATTGTCCTCCATTTCTTTCTACCAATAGCACAAGTTTCAGTATCTGGTGAAGCTTCTGCCTAAAATGCTAGGGTCTAAAGTGTCTCAAAGGTTTAAGCACATTAAATAAGGCTTTTTTTGATTGCCTTCCTGTGCTTTAATGTCTAAATTCTAATATGCTAAAGACCTAACTAGTTCACTTTTCCAAGTATTTTACATTGTTTTGCTCAGAGCATGTCTCCATTGTCTACCCATGTTTCATGAGCATTTTTCTGCAACTTTTTGCTACATATCCTTACTCTCCACCTCAAGTTCTTTTGTCTCTCAGACTTAGGTGGAAAGGAGATCACAAAAGCTAGAGCAGACACTACCTTGATTATTTGGGTACTCAAATTCACTTGAAGCTAAAACAGTAATGTTACCATGCAAAAGACAACAGACTAGAATTGAATCAAGGTTACAGTGTATAAAGTATGATACTTGAATTTCCTGGACTGGTTCCGTGTAAACAAAGCCACAGAGTAGCTTTGTTTGACGTTTTCATAAGTCTGGGACTTCCAGGAACAGCAGCAACCTTTAATTTATGATTCAGCTAAAAGCCTATAATTGACAGATCTTAAGCATATGTGACAGCAAGGAATTTTGGACAGACTGACTAATAAAATACATGCTATTGCCATCTCTATATAACTGGTATTCTTTCTATTGAGAAAACATCGACCTCTTTCTGAAGAGCTTGGTTTTTTACATCAACTCACCATTTTGAGAAAAACGTAACATCAGTAGAGGAAAATCCTGAATTAATATTATCTTCTCATTTAAATGCTCACAGGAAAGTGTCTTTCAAAGCAGAATATTTTTGTATACATGGAAGTTCCTAAGATGATGTGAAGTAGCATTTTGACTCTTCAAAAAGACTATGTTTGTTGACATTCTTCCCAATTCTACTCTGTATAATCCATCTAGTCAGGTGTAAAAATCAGACCCACAGGTCTGTAGCTCCCTGGTTTTCATATTATAGAGCTATTTTGCTGATGCTACACTGATTGTTCTCCCTTCAGAAATCTTAATGGAGCCATAACCACCTTGCCATCAAAATGCAGATCTCTGGACCCTTTTGTTTTTACTTGACAAATCCTTCTCCCTCGTGAAGTTCTCCCATGGGCTTTCCATTCCATTCAAAGAAAGTAGTTTAGCTGTCCATCCACACAGTCTCTTGTCCTTTGGCCCTCAGCCTCTGCCTGGGTGAAGTTGCTGCACATGTTTGTTTCCAACCCTTCATCCTGCATGCTTGTACTGTGATGGTTCTTAGTGCTCATAACAGTACTGAAAAGCAGTGGAGACTCAAGTCAGCTGACACAGAAATGACATCGAGTCATCAAGTTCAGGGAATGTCCAGCCTTTCGGGATAATGGTGCTGCATAACAATGTTTTACCTTATGCAAGCCACACGATGCATACCATTGCCTTGGAGAGGCCAAAGAGCAGCAGTCCTGTGAACAACAGTGTTCTTAGAGGACTCCTGAGTTCCATCATGGGATGTGGGGCAAGTTAAATATAAAGCTGGTTTCCAGGAAAATAGGTGACTTCACTCTAAACAGGATCTGATGACTGTTTCTTTTCCTAGGTGGAACATCAGATTAAACAGTAGTTCCGACACCAGAACAGGCAGTGGCTCATCATGTGCTTGGCGTGCTTGACATGTCATCATTTTGACATGGTAACCACATTGGAATTATTGAGGAGCCAAATAGAGCTGAAACCTACGAGTTATCTGCTCCTAGTGTCGTTCACTGATGTATCCCAAAACAGAATTTACTATCCTTACCTAATTACTGGTATTTTCTTGACTAGCTTTCTTAATGTCTCAGTGGTAAAGACTCCCTTACCTACCAAAGCCACCTGTGTCAGATATTCACAAGTTTATAGTGAATGCCTAGGGACCCCTGGTGGCCTAGTGGTTAGCATGCAGGACTCTCACCTCTGCAACCCAGGTTCGAATCCAGCCAGTTCCCCAGGCAGATGGAGCCCGTTAGCCCTGTGAGGCCATCCATCTATGAGAAGGTCACTCTAAACAAACCTACGTCCTGAGGACCTCACTGCCATTGTCCAAGCTTGCTTGGCCCCGGCAGATGAACCTTAGGATTAAAGGGTGGGCTCAGTTCAGCGCAGGCTGTGTCTCACCTAAAAAATCCATTGCGCAGGCTGGAAAGGTAAAAGACCTTTCCCCAAATCTTCGTTCGCGAAGACTGGCCGTTATTATTATTATAGTGAATGCCTCACACTTTTTTTTGCTACGATTTAAATTCCAGAATTCTTCTGTCCACATTGACAATGGTGACCAGATTATTCTCTTTTGTGTTAGAAAATAATTGCCATGTACTCTTCAGTTTTTCTTATATCTTAGGCCAAAGGATCTCTGTTTTTGAAATCTTTCATCATAGATCACTTTCTCTTTGACTCTGATCACTTGCACTGTTTTGGGCTTTCTCCAGTTGGTCCATGTCTTTCCTGAAGTATAATGCCCCAAAGAGACCAAGTTCTCTACCTGACATTCTAATAGCGCTCAGAAGAGGAAAGCATGAGAGCTATACTGCTATTTATAAATCACAGCATTAAATTTGATTATTTCCACCTAAGTGCAATGTATCATGTAGCTTTTTCATTCCACCACTGCAATTTCTCAAGATAATGTAATTCTCACTTTGAATTACGTCTTGCAAGACATTCATGCTTGCACTTCTTTCCAGCTTTGTCTCATCTGCAAGCTTAATAAGACTGTTATCCAGATTGTTAAGAAAAAGTTGAATAAAGTGAGAACAAAGAAAGATTCCTCAAAAACCCTAATTTTGTGATATGACAGTATCAAAATAAAGGAAATATGTTTAAGATATGCATTAGCATATTGGGTTTTATGCTATTTTCATTTTCAAAAGTTTTGTGAAGAGTTTAATTGATTTTAGATATGTTTTGGGGTTTTTGTGGTTTGGGGTTCTTTTCTGTGAGTTGAAGTTAAATTGATTAATTTATTTCCAGGCTCTTCTTCCTCTGCTTTCTCCCCTCTTTTTCTATAAGGCAGCTGTAATTTTTTTGTCCTTTCCCAGTCTTACATGTTTTAGCAGTTTTTCACTGATTCTCAGGTAATTGCTGATCTGATGAATTCACCTCATTCTTAAAATATCCCAGGCTGTAGTCTATCTGGTCTAGCTGGCTTGAGAGCATTTCTTAATGCACTCCTGTCCTATTTCTTGCCTGTTTTACACTGAGTACTTAACCCTTTGTCATCAGGGTCAATTATGCTACTGATGTGCCTGCCTGACATGCATAGAAAGGTTTTAAATACTACCATTTTCTTGAGCTCATCGGTTATGTCATTGCCTTGCCTCCAGTTTCAAAAATAGCCAGGAAAAATAATCATAATTTTCCTTTCTTTTCTTTATTATTAGTGCATGTTACCTTTTGAAGTGTTTCCTAGCTGTATGTTGGGATTTTGACTTAGTTTTCTAATTGGATCATAAACATGTGCTGTTATTTTACATGTTTTAGAATTTGATCTGATTTCCACTTCTCAGAGGGAACTTACTGAGTTTCAGATCAAATAAAAGTTCCTGGATTAGCTAAACTAATCTCTCAGTACTTTTCCCTTCTGATAGGAATAGCTTATGTTTTCTGCCACAACAACTAATTTTTCCTTTGATGTTTTGTTGACTTGAGTTGGTGGAAGTTTGCCTACTTCGAGTCCGTGATCATCTCCCTTTTTTCCTATTTTCTTCCTTAGGATTGTGTACTCTGTAATTTCACAGTCGCTGTCTCCAAGTTGCCTTTCATAATTCTTTTCTGAAACAACTACTCTTCACTGCTAAGAAACACATCCAGAAGAGCCTCTCCTCTGTTTTTTCTAATGAAAGAGAAATGGTGACCAATGCTTTTCAGTATAGAGCTTGCTAATTAATTTCTGTCCTGATGTTTCTTTTCTTACCTGTTCTTTGGACAGTTAAACTCTCTTGTGACTCTTCAGTTCTGTGCTTTGAGTATTGAACGATTTGTCATGTTATTAATGAAAAAGACTTCC
This sequence comes from Neopelma chrysocephalum, assembly GCF_003984885.1. Classification (NCBI taxonomy): domain Eukaryota; kingdom Metazoa; phylum Chordata; class Aves; order Passeriformes; family Pipridae; genus Neopelma; species Neopelma chrysocephalum. The sequence continues at coordinate 1,097,374 of NW_020925354.1, read as the reverse complement.
ACTGCATATATGCTCTGTTATGTGGTTCGGTTTAATGATAGCAGCAATTGTGTCCTCCTCTTCCTTCACTGTCACCCAGAGGCTTTCGACAAGTCCAACTTCCTCCCCTGTCTGGAGCTCAGCACCAGTGCTATATCCTTTACTGTTAGATAGTCCTATCTTACTTATAAGTCTTTTTTTTTAACAACAAGGTAATTTTTGTGGTCAATTTTTAGATATCCTTACTCCTCTTGTTGATTTCCTGCATTTCTTCATGCTTTCAACTTGGCTTGTCACATTCCTCCCCTCGCCACACATTTTTTTTTTTAATTAAATTTGTTCAAATTTGGTTTGTGCACTTGAAATGTCCACATACAAACAGTCATATAGACTGAACACATGGTATATAAAATTAAATCTAAGCATGTAACTTTTTCCCTGTTCTTCAATGGCAAATTGAATATGAGTCAGCAGTGCCCCGGCAGCCAGGAGGGCCAGCTGTGTCCTGGGGATCGTCAGGCACAGCATCGCCAGCCAGTCAAGGGAGGGGATTGTCCCACTCTGCTCTGACCTGGGGTGGCCTCACCTTAAATATTGTCTGCAGTTTTGGGCAGTGCAATATAAAAAAGACATTAAGCTATTAGAGAGTGTCCAAAGGAGGGCAATGAAGATGGTGAGGGGAAGCCGTATGAGGAGCAGCTGAGGTCACTTGGTCTGTTCAGCCTGGAGGAGACTGAGGGGAGACCTCATTGCAGTCACAACTTCCTCGTGAGGGGAAGAGGAGGGGCAGGCACTGATCTCTTCTCTGTGGTGACCAGTGACAGGACCCAAGGGAATGGCCTGAAGTTGTGTCAGGAGAGGTTTAGGTTAGATATTAGAAAAAGGTTCTTCACCCAAAGGGTGGTTGGGCACTGGAACAGGTTCCCCAGGGAGGTGATCACAGCACCAAGCCTGACAGAGTTCAAGAAGCATTTGGATGATACTCTCAGCCACATGGTGTGACTCTTGGCAATGGGTGCAGGGCTAAGAGTTGGACTCAGTGATTCTTGTGGGTCCCTTTCAACTCAGCACATTCTGTGATTCTGTGATTCTTTGAAGATGTTTTTAAAAGATTGTTATATCACTGATCAAACAGACAATCAGGGAGAAGAGGTCTTTTATCAAAATTCTAGGTTGAATTGTGCTTTTCTTTGTCATTGTGTACTTTAGTCTAGTGCAGTTTAGATACCTGTCCTGAGGTAATTTGCAAATGCAATGTTTAAATGTCTTCAAACAATGGCAATAACATTTACCTGATGTGGTTTTGTTATTTTGTTTTTAATCATAACAATTGTAACCCCAAAGTGGAGCACCAACAGATGTGTCCTTTCCAGTTGCCTTTCACTGTACTTGATAGCATTCCATCCATCCTGATGCTTGTAAACAGATACTTAGATATCCAGCCAGCCCAAACTTTTGACACAGGCCACATCTAGAAATAGCCTGTACAGAAATAATCCCCTAAACTATTTGACACAGCCAAGAGGAGGGCCCCATTATGTTGTGACTTGTGCTAGTTGCTGTTTACTAAGAACTATAATGACTTTAACCCCAGCAGTTGTGCTCAGATAAGAGAAACTGTCACAAAACTGCCTCTTCCTATTTTCATAAATTCAAAGTTTTACTTTTATAACTTTGAATTAGTAGTTTTCAGCTATTACTCCTGTTGCAGACATTGGCCTGACATGACCAGGAGGCCAGCAGCCGGGGCTGTCTTTCTGTCTCACATGAGGGACTCAGGATTGAAGGCCTGTTTGCCTCTGCCCTCAATCCCAGATCAATCCATGCCTGGCCAAAGCCTCTGCATAGGAAAGCTACTGGAGCATTCCTGTTGCGTACTAGAAGTTGAATTTAAAATCTGAAACAAGTCATTAACTTTCTCAAGGACAAGGAAATGTGAGGGAAGTTTGTAATTCTGGAGATATATCTCATGCGAAAATATAACTTCTATTACTTGTGGAGCACAGGCACTGTTTATGTCACCCTGCAGAGGAAGTGAAGGCTCAGTGCTGGTGTTACATAGCTGCTAGAGGACTGGAACCTTCAAGCCCCATCCAATTTTCTGCAGTGGAGGAATAGCTGGGAAGGATGGGCAAGGTCAGGCAGACCAAGGACTACAATAGTAAGATTACTCTCTTTAATATATACATATTTCAGTGGTTTCAACAAAATATTGTCATGCTATATATCTCCTCATATGTTTGGGCTGCCTCATTTATTTTTTCCTCAGACCTAATGATTGTAATGACGTTTACAGAGACAGCAAAACTAGAAATGTGTGTTAAGTTTTTAGTAACTGTTGAAAAGTGAAACACAGAGATCCCCAAAGCGTAGGATCATATATAGAGCCTACATGCATCTTGACTTCTAGGCATCATGAGATACAAGTACAAGATTGATGTTCTTCAGCATATCCCCTGCAGTTCATGTGCAGGGGTTTGGTCCACGATTTCCAGCTATTTTCTCATCTAGACATCTTGAACTCTCTCAAAGACCACCTTAAGCAATGCTTCATTGAGATAGGAGCATCAGAACTCAGCTTTTCTTTTGGTTATGAATATTCATCTCATTTCATGCTTAAATATATTCATGGCCAGCAAAAATCCATTTCTTCATGAGTCAAAATTGTCCTTTACCTGAAATAACTCACTTCCTTCCCAGTGCTTTTCCTGGGTATATTGATAGTTACTTTATTGCCTCTTTGCTTTGACTTTGATTTTAGCAGGCTGCTTTAGTCCCTTCTCAGGTAGGAGGCTGATACAATAGTCAATTCTAGTAGGAATGGAGATCCACCTGATTGTGCTTAATTTTTCTAATAATCCTGCTGCTGACCTGCCCTAAAAGGACCATTTCCAGTTCAATGCAAATATTTTTGTGTTTTCTCCTTTTTGTTTGCTTTGTTTTGACTTGGATCAAAACCTGAACATTTTGAAATTTCCAGTGAACTGAACTTCTGAGAATGTAGAAGATCAGTTGTCACTTTAGTTCTGCTACCCTGGGCCCCAAGCCTGTGACTTTGACTGGAGCAGTGAAATGCAGGTCCTTGTCTCCTATTGGAACTGGCTGCCCTGGAATTAGAAAATCTGAAATTCACATCAGTCCTGATGTAGTCCATTTGCTGAACCTAGTGTGAGCAAAGTGCCTGGTTTCTGGGAAGCTCCCAGCAATCCCGCCCCACCTTGGGTTCTGCTGAGGCTCCTCAGAGCCTACATGGTCCAGATTACACATTTCAGTGTGTGAAATGCACTGTGCAGTGAATTGTCTTTTTTGTGTCATTAATACTGCCTATCTCTGTATGAAGTTCCTTGTCTGGTACATCTTTCTGCCCAAAGTCCTTTCTTTAGAGCAAGCCACAGCCACTATAGTGCTGGGTGGAGCTGGGGGAAGAGGCCACTGCTACCCGGGAACACAAGAAGACATGCCACCCTGAGGAGCAGGACAGGCAATGCTAAGGGGAGTATGTTCATGTGTGTATGTGTGTACCTTGATTCCCTAAGCATTGCTAACAAAGCTGCATGCGGTCATCACTCCCTTTCTGATCTTGTACTAAATCCCATCTTCTCTCTTATTTTGACAGTATTTTCAGTGTAATGCTAAATAAAACAGGAACAGGCAATGAGATTGCTCAATGAGCCCCATATAAACCCCATCACTTAACATGCCCTTTGGCAGGTTTTGACCTGAATCAGCAAGTCCTGAGTAATACCAGGGGTATAGCACTGGCTGGGAACTGTCTCCAGTAGAAAGTATGGAGATGACTAAACTGCTGGAGCTGGCTTCTTGCTCTTATACTGTCCTCCAGCACTGTTCCAGCAGTGTCTGAATCCCTGAGTAGGCAACATGGTAGACATCAGGGGTATGCAACACATTCCCTCAGTTTCACGCTATGAAAACACTGGTCTGGCAGATTGAAACCCGAGCCTTCACACAATTTTAGCTACCACAAAGAAATAATCATTATACTATACAAGTGCTGGATGGGGGCCCAGAGGAAACCATGGCCAAAAGCTATGTAGTGTGGGCATTGCCCATCTGTGACTCGTTCTGTTTCATGTAGTAGTATAGATGTAGCCACGGTCATCTGCCTACTTGAGCTGTCTCTAATTAATTTCCATAACTTAAAACTTAGTAGGATGAAAACAAGGGTTTTTTTTTTTTAATTTTACTCTATCCAAGCATTTTCTGTCCATGTAAACCAACCAAAACCTCTATATAGAGCCAAAGCGCTCAGCTTTTAAATGGTGCTTTGCATAAACTTCTGAGTTTTCCTCACACTTACTGATCTCCAACCACAACCACCCTGCCCCCCACCCAGACACAGCGTTTGGAGATCACAGTTCAGAAATACAGAGTTGGAATTAAAATTACTTAGAGCAGCAATCCTCATTGTCTCAATTGCTCCTTTCAGCTCCTGCATCATATATCAAGCCTCACTTTTTGGTCCACATAAAAGAAAAACATTAATATTTATATATGTTAATATTTTTTCCAGATCTTTGCCAGCCTTCTCAGATCCCACCTCTCTCCTTCCTTGCTTTCAGCTGCACAGCTCTACTTCAGTTCAGGTTAATGTTTTCAGAGAAGCTGAGGCTCCTTATGATCATTCCCAGCCCACTCTTGTAACTGAACTATAGATTTCAAAGATTTGCTGGAGGAATAGTCTCTTATCTGGTAACTGATCCAATTATTTGCCTCTGCATTCATGATTGCAGTACCTTGGACTCATAGGCTTTTCTGTTATAGGAAGCCAGTTAACTCCTTCCTTATTACATGGTGGGGAAAACTATCTTCCCCACTCTTCAGATTTATTTAGTGTCTTGCAAGTTTTTTATAGGTATATGATTTAAAGATACATTTGAATAAGTGTGTTAGAGGAAAGAAGACAGGGAAGATATTTGCCAAAAGCAAAACTTTCATACTATTCTGAATTGACTTGTTCTTTTGTATCATTAAAATAAAATCCATGAATTCTTAATGCTAGAAGATGGGTACTGTTCTGAACTCTGCAGTTTAAAATATTGGCTGTTCCTTATCTAACGAGTTCTAATAAGGGCCACACCATAGAGCCAGACCATCCACATACTCATGAAAGCTTTGCTATCCACAGCAGCTGCAGCAAAAAATGCAGCACCTAAATTCAAGCAGAACAGCCACTACACAAAGGTATTACACTGAGCACTGAGACATTTACTTAAGGAGATAAAAAATTAGATGGGTCTTTGCTTGCCAACATTTGAGCTCCCTTTCCACAGCCTACAGCATCTGGTCTGAGAGCACCAACTCCAAGAATGGACTTGGTGTCTGATAATCAAAGCAGGACTGAGAACTGTGATGAGCTCTGAAATCACAGGGCTATGGGACTAGAGGGAAAAGAAACAAAACATTTGTGCCAATCTCATTTGCATAATACTGATCAAGTCCTTAAGTCAGTTTGATTATGAATTATACAAATAGAAAAACTAAGTTTACATGTATACACAATATTATATATAGCAGAATCTGATCCCCATCTGCCCCCATTGGGTGGTAATCATCACACTTCTTTTTCCAGCAAAATGAAGACCATGATTATTGTTACAGAATAAAATCAAGTCTAATGAGAAAATTTGTCATTAAACTAAATAAAAAACAAATATTGATGTTAAACTGTGCTTTCATTAATAGCAGAATGAGCAAATGCATGCTATTATTTACAGTTTTGCTGCTTGTTTTCTCTTGCTGTTTTATTCATAGACCTTGTGTTTTTGTTAAAATGAGAATGATAAACAGCTGCAGAGTGTCCTGGATCACAAACTGAAATGGCCTCTTTCAAAGCATGTGAAGCCAATAAAACTGCAAAACCAGGTCTAAACTGAAATCCAATGCTGACAGAGTAAGCCTGAAGTAACCTCACTTGCTAATTTTTTACCTAATTACATCTGATTACAGCAGATGAGAATGACTTGATTCCTACTGATAGCAGTGGAGTAGTTGCACTGAATTTCCTAATCCTTTCTCCTGTTATTATATCCTGGATCATCACTGTGTTGCTCAAAAAAGAGCAAGTAAAAATTTGGTATGATCATTGTCTTTCTTACCATTTTTAGTATTAAGCTCTCCTTTATCTTCTCTAGAGCAGGCTTTTGTCCCTTCTCCCTCTGAATGCTGCCAGCTCAGTTCATGGTTACTACCTCTTCTCCCCTTCTCCATTTACTTATGTATCTAGAGATAGAATGGAAGTCCCTCAGGACATTAGACTTGGAAGCCTACAATGCTGTTGTATCTTTTGCTGCTTTTCAACTCTCTCCCCATCCCTAAATTGCCTCCTATATTTCCCTATCATTTAAAAAAAAAAGTCTCCAACTTCCTGTAGTCTAGCCTAACAATGCATTTTTTAATATCTTGAGCTAGTAAGAGCAATGTTTCCCTTATTTGTGCATTCTAGTTACTTATTTATCAGTGTCCTGGCCATCTATAGACAACTGAAAGTGCAGAACAGCTGACTTCCATCCATTAATGTAGAGTTTTCATTCCTTTTTTAAATCAAACCTTCAGCCTTGAGAGAGATGAGGCTCTGCTCTTCTGCTTCAAAGGCAGAACCCATGAAATTTGTGCTGAATGTGAAACAAAGCTTTGAAGAGCAGACATAAACTGCTGCTGTGACCATCACAATACTCATTCTTTTCCTCACTGTTTCACAAGCATCAAAAATGGGCTCCACAGCTAGGACTCAAGCCAATCAGGGGCCCAAAACTGGTTAAAAAAGGGAATTAGAGCTGATACATACCAGTTGTTGGAAGCAGCGGGACTTACTAAAGGTATGCCATGACCTGATGATCCTGCCTGCAGGGACAAAGGAAATGTTGGTCCTGTGTATCCTCTGCTGATTTTTTGTGCTATTCCATAACATTCTGCTTATTTCACAATAAGTTAATGAGCCTACTGTGTTGCAACTTCACCCTAGAGCTACTTAATACTTTGGGCTGTTTGCTGGGGTGATAAATACCAGCAGATCTCCCAGGTCACCAGGGTTTGTGACATGACCCCTGATTGTGATCTGAGCAGTGTCTGGTAGTAGCATGAGTGCACCTCTCCCAGACTCTGTCGTGTGATAAAGGCACATCAAGGCCATTTCAACAAAGGTCTTGTTTCTCCAACTGGTCACTTGTTCATCATCTCCCTGTTTTTCCATACCAGAAGCTATTCCACGTGATGGTCCTACAGCATCTCTGAGAGTTATTGTGAGGGAATGGTTAATACCTCTGGTGAAGGAGAAAGCCTCAAATGGTACATGTGTAGGGGATTGGCTGTTTAACATAATTTTTGGATTTGACTCCACTAGGTTGGGTGATTCAGTTCACCCTTCCTCCTTTCCCAAGTGTTAGGTAACCTTGGAGGTGAGTCCTATTCACACTTATGCCCCACATCACCACTAACAGCATTTGGCTCTGGCCAGTAATATTCCATTAGCATCTGAGATCTACGACAATAGGTTTCACTGTAGGATGCTCTATTCAGAGTCCCATTGCTCTGTCAGTGCAAAAGAGATTTTCATCCCCTCTGACTAGACAGGTCTTTGATTTCCTCCATGGTGAGGAGAACCCTGCATAAAGATTCAGGAAGTGAAGCAGAACGGGCACAGTGGTCCATAACATAGATCCTATCCTCAGCCTGAAGAAGACCAAACAAAACAAAACTCAGAACCCACCAAAAAAAGCCTACATTAGCAAAAAAAGTGAGCATAAATGGCTTTCTGATTGTAGTTTTGTTATAAAATTGCTCATCACTAACAAAATCATAGAGAAAAGCCTTCTTTTCTGTGTGCAGAAAGGTGATATGCCTTGAGGTACAAAGCACTTGGGATGTGAAGGAGGTGTTAATGGGTGACTTGCTTTGATTAAGTCAGCCTGTGAACTTTGAGCACTGATTTCTTAGGCAATCTTCAAAGACTACATGCCCTCTAGATTCCTCTGAGTCAGGCCTTTACAGGGAAATGTACTTGTCTCTGTAGTGAGGAGTTGTTGTTTGCTCTTCAGTAATTCTTGCTTTCTACTCATCTTGCTGAAACCCTCATTAGTGCCTATGATCAGCTGGCACCACCATTCATTTTCCATTTTAATGTTTTGCTTGAATTCATCTGCCTTTCAGAGCTCTGCTCATCTCTGAGCACAAAAAGGCTCTCAGTTCTTTACTACCTGAAGGGAGTAATTACCATTCTCACAGCCTCTGGATCTTCAGCCATCACTAGTGCCTAAGGAAATTTCAGGAGCATGGGCTAGGACAAACTCTGTTCCCTATCACACAGTTACCCCAACACAGTAAGTTTTCTGATATTTTTGTTGCAAAGCCTCCGTAATGTGGTCTGTCTGCAGCACTGACACAGCTGTAGTGTCAAAGTGCAAATGCCTAACGTTTTTCAGTGCACTTAACCTCATGAGGAATACATTTCCGATGCAGCAAAGTCCTCTCTCCGTGCTCCTAGATGGGAACTGAGACCTTAAGAGGGTGAGATTTAAATGTTTCATCCTCTGGACATGTTTGTGTATCCCTGCTGCCTGTGGAGAGACCCTTAATAACTGCGCAAACTAGAACATCAAAACATGAGTAAGATCCCATCCTGAATTTCTTGCTGAAAACTGCAGAGGAAGTAGTTTATGATTCAAGGAATTGCGTGTGAGTATTTTGCAGCCCAAAAGAATACCAAAGGTGTTGGTGAATTTTTCCTATTAATATTTCCTCCTTCTTGTGCTTAGTTTCAAGATACAACTGGCATATTCCGTACTCTGAAGAAAGACTTATTTTCCTTTGCAAGTATTGATAAAAGACCAAGAAGGTACCTCTCATTTCAAAAAGAAGCTAGAAGGACATTCAAGCCATCATTTAAGAAATGACAAAAAAGAATAATTGATTTTATTGGATTGCTTTCTTTTACAACTGGTTGGTCTCTAAGCAAAGAAGATGCATGTGGCAATGACAGAGCTACTCCCACTGCACTGTCATTGTAATGCATAAACAAATATACAGACCAGGTTTGTAAAGAGGAGCTGACCCTAAAACAGCAGCTGAGGAGTGTAGGTTAAAGTCACAGGCAATCTCTAGCACACCTTGAAAACTGAATGCTTAACACTTATAATTGGCGTTGAAATTGTACCACACAATAAACTGAAACTAGGCCATAAACTATTTTGGGGTACAGCAGTAATTTTCAAGATTTAACCATTTAATGATTTTTCCCTTTTTGAGGTGGATTTTGAGACAAGAGGCAAGGCAGACATCCCTGGGCTCCAGCATGAGGACTTGCGCATGAACACCAACCTCATGGTGTCATTGAAATCTATGACTGTAGTAATTTCCAAGGCAACAGTAGCAGCAATCTCATGACTGTACCATAGTAATCTTCCCTGACTAAAAAAAGATTGAAAAACTGATTTTTTGCTGATAATAAGATTGAGATTGAGCAAACTGGGTTTTTTTGAGAGTTGTCAGAGATTCTAGGCATTTCCTCTTCCAAATACTGTGCTTCAAAAATACAGCAGTACAATAACACTTGTCCTTTACGGGTGCCCATGTTGAATATGGCTGCTCAGATGAACAGTAAAGTTCAGAGCACAAAATACAAATATATTTAATTCAATAAATTCAGTAAGTAAACCTCCAAGTTCTCAACTGGAAGGAAGAAAGTTGTATGTGAAAGAAAGCACTTGATTGTTGCAATGGGGACTGTTCCATTTGGGATTTTATTGGATGGCACATACATGAACTGTCTTTACAATTGGTTAAAATAGTACAGAGACTGTTTAGCTTATTTTAAGTCATAAATCCCAAGAGCCTTTGACAGAAGTGAAACAACCCGAAACAAACAAACAAAAATACATCATCCCCCCAAACCAAAACACACTCTGGAGAAGTTAAAAGTTATTCAAAGCCAGACTTATATGTCATGCATGTGCCAACTACAGGCAAAAAAGATTAGGCTGAACCTTCAAACTGAAGTTTCTAAAGTTTTGAATGCCTAGTCTTGCAAGTCAGTGAAATTAATTTTCAGAAATCAACTACTGAATTAATATAGAAATCAACTTATAAATTTCTGATGAATGACCTTCAAACGATGGGTAGAAAGAGTCTTTTAAGAAGTCAGCTTGCAACCATTTTCGAAAGAGATTCTGTTAGAAACTGTTCCTTAATACAGATTTCAGGAGGTCCGTTTTTTTGTGGGGTTTTCTTTGTTGTTGTTTTTTTCAGAGGAAGGGCAGTGGGAATATCAGCCTTGCTGTCTTGCTAGTCAAAGGAAAATAAAAATATCTCTCCTGTTAGTCTTCCTTGGCAGTAAAAGACCTGGTAAAAGAAAACTGAGTCCTGTGCTATTCTTTTCATTGAGGCCATCCTAGCTGCAATCTGTCTGTGCATTCCTCTGCTGTTTCTTATTCAGAGTATGCAGTCTCATACTTCCTGAAATCTCTATATCTACAGCTGCATCTTCCCAGGTACTGGGTTTTTAGTACTCCTAGGTTCACTTTTACAGTAAGCCTTCTGCACAGCAAGAAAAACACATCATTGCAAGAACAGAAGCTTCTCCTTCCTTAGGGACAACAGGCAGTGACCTTTTTTACCTTATTCTCACATACAAATCTAAAGCTATCTGTTTCAGAAACTAGAATTCAATACAAAAGAAAGCAACAAAAAAGCATATATGTGAGATTTGAAATACACTTACAAAATGTCCACATTCAGTGACTTATCTTGCCTTATAGGAATTCTTCTGAGGATACTCCAGTGGAAGTTAGATGCTATAAGAGCATGTATAGACAAATTATTAATTTCTACAATATCAATATGCTCTAAGATCTCCCTTCCATTAACTTGAGCTAAAGCATATTTTATCCTCTGGAAATTTCCATAGGTTCTGTCAAACACTGTTGGGGGGATATGGACAAGCTACACCTTTTAACAATGATGTTAATAGCAAGGACTTACTCAGAAATAAAGAGATGAATAGTTGTTCCTGATGCTGCCATTTGGTATCTTCACGCACACTCTCTAAATCATGGTAAACATGCTCACTAAACATGCTCTTCTTTTCAATCTTGACCAATAATATTACTGCCCCTATATTGTTTTTTCATTTCAGAACTTCACTTCCCTCATATAATACTGTTTCTGTCTGGTTGGATATCCAAACACAGCATGTTTTCCTTTAACCACATCCATAGTACTCTGGCTTGAGGATCAACGTAAATAGTAATTAACTGAGCCAGGGTAACTTGCATGGGTGCAATACAAAACATCCCCATAAAAAGCCTTGAAAGAATATTGCAAAAGGATTACTTAACCCTTTCATTAGAAAGAAATCTGTCTTCCTGTCAGATTAATTAATCTTAATTTAGTAGGCATTATGCAGGTACTTCAAAACACCTTTGTATTCTTAATGTATATTTGACTAGGTGGTTTCCAGGCTGCAAGATAAGGTCCAAAGTCATAAAACCTTTATACGGATTTCAGTGGGGTTGGATCCAGCCACAAAACCACACAGCCAGGAAAACAGTTGCAAATGCAGGGGAAAGTACTACAGCGACAAATACAGCTCAGACCAACACTCCATGCTGCAACCACACGGGTCTCATCTGAGAAGAAACTGTGCAAGATCTGTGCAGTAAGAGTCTCTAAAAATGCAAAGAAATAATTCAGCATTGAAGGTATTGAGCTCAACTCTAGGTCTTTTCATAGAAGATAAAGATGAGAGGGAATTTTATGGCTGGCTAGACAGTAACAATTATGAACTGACTATGCTCATTAACACTTATAAGAAGACAATACAAGCTCTATCAGTTCCTTCTGAAAGCATAAGAAGCTGTTCTTTAAGACTCCTTCTCAGAAACCTGAGAAATAAGGCACAGAAGAGTGAGGAGTACCTGCACTGGTCAAAGTAGTTTGAACAAACATAACTTCAGTGAGAGGACAAAGAAACACAATAAAACAATAAACCAGTTAGAGATAAAAAGTTAATCTACAAAATAGGTTATGTCATTATTACTAACCTTCTCTCATGGCAGCAGTCCAGATGTAGGCTAACCTCTTTATCCAAGCTAAGAAGTATGTGAAATAGTCAAGCTCTGCAGTATGTGGAACTCCAGGGCATGTATTGCTGGGTAAAAGGTAGCTTTTGTTATTTGTACTGCTGCTCTTCAACTCTACCACCACTCTTGCTGCCTTCCTATCCACAGCTGTCATCATTGCCAGAGCACTTCCTCAACTGCTGTTGGTCTTCAACATGTGAGCTCTTTCAGACCTTCCAGGAGACTATTTCAGTGCTTAACTCTTGGAGGGAATAAAAACTTACTCTTCAAAAATGGAAAGTATTGGGCATGATTTTTACTTGTCTTAAGATCTTTCACTCTACCATTGCTGGCTGCAGTTGCTGCCAAAGCAACATTTGTCTATGGGAATATTTGTCAAAGATTTCATTTCTGTAAGTGTCCAGACATGAGCTGCAGTCCTACAATCACTTCAACTTGATAATTTATTTTTTCTCTAATAAAATTATCCTAAGTTATTGCACATCTGGCATGTAAGTAATGTCTGGTACAGCTGTTCACTTCTCCTCTATGTCAACAAGTGGGACCCCTGGTGGCCTAGTGGTTAGCATGCAGGACTCTCACTGCTGCAGCCCAGGTTCGATTCCTCGGTCCCCCAGGCAGATGGAGCCCGTTAGCCCTGTAAGGCCATCCATCTATGAGAAGGTCACTCTAAACAAACCTACGTCCTGAGGACCTCACTGCCATTGTCCAAGCTTGCTTGGCCCCGGCAGATGAACCTTAGGATTAAAGGGTGGGCTCAGTTCAGCGCAGGCTGTGTCTCACCTAAAAAATCCATTGTGCAGGCTGGAAAGGTAAAAGACCTTTCCCAAGACTGGCCATTACTATTATTATTATGTCAACAAGTGCCAAGACTTGTGGAGTCTTTTCTCAAACAGGTCCCTGCTCAGATTGAGTACTTTGGTAGCTATAAAGTATTTCTACTTCTGTTTACTTTGTACTGAAGAACATCTCCAGTAAGGAGAACAGTGAGCTGAAATTTCCTTTCAACATTGAATTTTTCTTCTAATAAATTTTGTATAATTATTTCTGAAGACATTTTCTGGGTAATAGAATACAAGGGCATAGTGAGATTTGAACCCCATCCTGCTAAACACATATACCATCTATTTTCAGTTACTTTGATTGCTTGCTTGATACCCAACACTTACATTCAAGAGTCTAAATTCTCTGTAACAGCCTGTGGAGGAATGTAGGTATCTTTGAATCGTGATTCTTAGCATGTAAATTAGACATATAAATTCAGAATATGTAGTCACATCTTTTATAATCTACAGATCAAAAAGAAAGGTATTTGCAGGAGTACACTGCAGGAAGGATATCTAGCTCAGAGACAATGTAGTGCAAAGTATCAACAATTTCTCCATGAGGAAACAAGCAGTCTTTTTTAGCTCTAGCTTAATGACAACAAGTTTTGACCTCATCTGCCTTGCACAGAGCAACTATAATGCTTGCTGTAGTGCTCTGGATGGGCTTGTTGTCTTTGGCATTGCATGACACAGTGAAAATATAAGATCTAGCATGTGCCCTGATGCTGCATTGAAGGCAGCAGTTCCTCCTAGAAGTCAGAAAGTGCTGAGACTCAGGTACCATAAATAGGAGCATGGAATGAGTCTTCAGAGAAAAAGGACATGGAAGATGATGTTCTCTGCAGGAGCCAGCCCTGTCCCCTGGGATCAACATTGCTCTGCTAGGTTCTGACTTGTTGCTGGACTCAACACTGTACTAAGCCCAGGCAGGTCAGGTGTTACATGGGTTTGCATTGAACCTCACAAGCTTCTGGGACCCAGAGAGCTTTTAGATGGAGTGTGTTTCCACATGGTACTCTCCAAGAGTCCTGGTCTTCCAAATGAGATCAGGAAGCACCTGACCTGGATGGGCTTGCTGGCAACCAGGTTGAAGCTGCCAAGATTTTTTGTTTCTAGTCTATTTAGCTGCAGGATGGTGGTCACACTGGTCCAGGAGGTAAACTGGTGTGAGATAAAGTGGAACTGTGCTTTTGCCAGACCTTAGCAGTCTTTCCATAATTCACATAAATAGTCTGTAATCCAGATAACTGATATTTGACTGTTGCCAGAAATACAGATTCTAGTAGTTTTCAGGCTAACAGATTAAAAAACCCCATGAGGGTAGACTGCATATTAACTAAAAAAAAATAACCTAAGTAAAAACAAAAGCAAAAACAGGAGAAAATCTTAAAATACTATCTTTATCAAAGATGAAAACTTAAAATTTGGTTAATGCATCTTGAACTAAAAGAGGATGTAAAACAAAGTTCTGTCAGACCTGTCCCATGAAAAAACATTTTCTTTCTAATCTGAAGTATTTATAATCTTTTATAATCAAGTGCATTTTCTATGGAAGTGATATGCACCAGAACCTAGAGGCAATCATTATTCCTCCAATAGAAAATGAAAATATTTTGACTCTTCACATTGGTTTAATGCAGAAAAAAAATCTTTATTAAAGTATATATTTGTTGACTTCTGCTTACATAATAAGTAAGTAGATATTAATCACAGCAGTTCTCTTGAATTTTCTGGATGTCTTTTGGTGTTATACATGAGAAGACTGACACACTGACATTTACAGGGCACATATGTAAAGAATTCAACTTGAATGGCACACCTCGTCCCTAGGAAAGGGTTGCACTATTTTTTTTAAAAAGAAAGAATTGCGTGAAGTATTTCAAGGGATGAGGTTAACAATAGGAATTGAAACAGATAGCTATAAATTTACTGAAGTGGGGATTAGTGCAGACTGTGGTGCACATTGATTCCAGATTGCAGATTTGTGGATTTTCATTTTATACCAAGAAAACAACCACACTTGACCACTGAGGATATGTTCCCTATGTTCTGGGTCTCCAGCTCAAGACAGCCAGAGTCTGAATTTCTAGATGCTGAGAAGTCGGTACAGCTGAACCCAGCAGATGCCATGAGTGGTGGGTGGCTATCAGACAGATTTCAGGCATCTCCAGTGAAGAACTCAGGTAATGAAGCACTTAGTTTAGAGACTGCTTCTGTAAATGGTGGGATAAATATTTATAAAGTTTACAAAATACCACATCAAGGAGCCGAGGTGGCCCACTCCTTTATGTTTGTAGGCTACTCAGATCCTATGATAACAAACATCAGAGAGAATAACTCATTTCATTTTGGATACAAGGTTCAGATTACATAAAATAAGCATGACGAAGTCACACAAGTGACAAAAATAAGTATTGTGACATTATGTCATCTACTCAGCACTTCGCATTCACAACAGAGAAGTACCCATTCTGGGGGACTAAGGAGAAGGTCCAAATTGTTTCCTCTGAGCAGCTAAGGGACTTGTTCAGCTGAAAAACAGAAGTGCTTGTGTTTTGCCAAATCACATTCTTTATCACTGTACTACACTGGATGACATAAATGTTAAACAGACTTCATTTTGGCACTTCTTAAGTTTCACCAATTCAGAGTAAGTAATCAGTATTATAAAGAAACAAAAAAGCTGCACCCTTACATATAATCTCAACCAAAAATGCTGCATAGTTAACACTAACTGCCTAATTCATGTACTGTTACTTCATGTAGCCATTTCAATTAATTATGTTGCTATGTAATTATATATGTAATATATATAATATGCAGTATTAATATATTGAATATTTTATGCTATTTTTATAGAAACACATTGATACTACTTATAATTGAATAGCAAATATTATTTAATATGTTTCTATTTGCTTTAAAACATTTTCCTACTGGAATACACACTTTACAGAACCAGAGATGTCTATATTTGACTAACTTTACTATTCTGCTTATACCAATGACTGTTCGAAGGCATTAAAAGAATCTTCATTTAAAGACAGAAAAAGTATCCAGAGAGTTATTAGGGATAAAAAAGGACTTTGCTTTCTAACCTCCTCTTTTAATTTAATCTGCATAATTCTCCATTAGATGTCATACAGCATTCAACTGACAAGACATTTGAAAGAACGTCTATTAAAATGAATGGTTCTTATCATATATATATATGTGTGTCAGTGTCATAGTATGAACAGTTACTGCCCATTTACGCCTAAAACACAAATGTTGCCCAAACTCTGCAGTTCTTATGATCAAGCTGAATTCGGGTCTTATAATGTCCAGGTGAGTTTGTATCTGAATATTCAATAACTACGTGTCTATAACCATGCAATATGTTAGTTCCTGGTGAAACCAGAAGAGGGAATTTCAAGACAGCTAATTTTTTTTTTAAGTACTTCTGCTCCAAAGACTTCATTTAAAGCTTTCTTCCAATTCTCCAGGTTTAGAAGAAAAAATTTCAAGGTTTAGAAGAAAATTCAATTATCACAGTTTAGAAGAAAATTCAACCTATGTATTCCAGTTATACTGCTGTTATAATTATCATAGTAACATTATTGATCATGTTGCTTGATAAAAAAATATTCGTTGGTCTTTTTTTCGTATCATGTATAGCAGAAAGAACTTGTATTTCTTTTCCAGAAAACATTTTGAGACAACTTCAGAGTCAACATCCTGGCACATAAGCGGCACCAAACTGCGCCCTTCAGATGACTGAGATTTTTGTCGTATGAGCACATTTTTTCTTGCAAGAGTTTGCAGATGCTTGATTGATACTTGTACTCATGTAATAAAAGTAGGACAAGACCAGAACAGGCATGAGTGTATTTTTCCACTACAAATGCTTTCTATTCAATTGCAATCACTCTCAAGACAGTGGAACAACTGCAGCACTAATTAAAAGAGGGATCCTAAAGTGTTCTTACAATCAATAGAAATAATTGCCATAGTCTGTTATTTAAATTCACACTTGTCGATCCTTTAACGCTACACCTGCTACATGGTAAAATATCTGAATGCTGACAAATTAATATATTTACATGATGTCCGAAGAAGGAACTTTTCCGGCAGATAGCAGGGCAAAAGGTGTGGTGTACTGCTAAGCGATGGCATCACTAGGATTTTATTAATAAATTGCAATGCACATCTTGGTATCTCCCTTTCTATCATTTTGACAATATTGCAGAGAGGTCTTCTTGTATAGGAGCTTAAATGACCTCAGACAATAAAACAAGGCATAGAGAAATGGATGGCAGCTGCTATCACTATATTCTCTGCCTAATCTACACATAGCATAGCTTTGTGAAGTTAACAATTGATGTGTTTCATACATAAGAAATACTACAGAGATCAGCAAAGATTTTTGGTTGGGTGGTTTTTAGGTTTTTGTTTTTGTTTTCAAAACAGAAGTATTTATAAGCACAGATTAATTGCATATAACATTTGAAGACAGAATTTGTTGTAATGTGTGGTGAATTGGTGACCCTTTTGCAAGACATGGGTTTCACTCTCTGTCAAGTGTGACATGGTCACTGGTGTGCAATGCGTACAAGGGTCTGACCCATCACAGGATCAGCAGGAGAGCTGGGCTGCCTGTAGGACAGTTACTACTGTGAGTGAGATGAAGAACAAGGTTTTACTTTCCTCCTGGCTGGAGATTTTATATCCTCTAAAATCTTAGTAGGGAAAATTTAAAAGTGGTTAGCACTGCGATAGTACTCACTAGAAACAAATACAAGAAATAAAGCAGAATAAAACCTAGGGTTTAGGTTCCTTCCTAAGCAGGCATGCCTAAGGAATTCATGCCTGCAGACTCCCTCACTTTACAGGCAGCCTTTTGGCTGGTAGTGAAGAAATAAAGACGCCAGCTTCAGGTGAAAGAGTTCAACTCCCCAGGTAGGCCAAGGCTTCATAAGGAGTTGATCATTGCTATGAAACACTAACATAGCTAATGAACCAATGAAACACATTTGTGCTATTTTTTTGATAGATGCCCTTTGCTGTGGCATATGGACCGCCCCTCTTGAAGGTAGAGTAGCTGTGCTTGTGGCTGTGTATGTGGAGTGGGGACAATTTAAATGTTTAGCTGTGGAGGCCATAAACCTTCCACAGACTCACGAAGTGTCTTATTGTCCTGTAGTCAGGACTATTAAGTGAGCACCAACATGTTTTCTTAACTCTTTGGGGAACAATAAATGATGAGGAAACTGCAGAATAAAACACAATTTTCCATTATTGTGCTATTTAAAAAATCATCTCAAGGTCCTTCAGAGTTGCTAAAAATCCATACTTGCACATCAGAAAACTACGGGTTTTTTGAAGTGGTTAATGTATTGTCTGAACATGTTTTGAAGCTGTCTTAAACTCTCACAGAATACAAAGAGCTTCTGTTTGTATACTTGATCTTTCAAAAAACTTTAAAAATTAATATTTGTGTTTCTCTAATATGTATGATCACATCTTTACATGTTAGGAATAAATACAAAGAGATATTTCAAGCAGCACAATTTTCTTTTACTGTGCATAATACATGCATGTTATTTTGTGCTGTGGATTTCATAGAGAGAAGAGGCATGCTTATATTTTTTGGTTTTATGTGACCCTTAGCTCTGCAACCACACTGCAACCAATTACTCCCATTATCTGAGATTTCAAGATGACATTTTGCATATTTGTAGTCTTGGGAAGAAGAGGAGGTTATCAGGAGGATAAAAAATGTTGCTGATTATGAGAAGAGGTAACATTTAACCTGATGACAGCACTGAGCACAAGTACAAATGAGCTAAGCCATAGTTGAGTGAAAGCTTCAGTTGCAGCTGGAGACACTTGTGTATTAGATAAAATAAGCAAGAAAATCAGTCTTGAATATTAAGGACAGGCTGGTATAACACTATTTCCTGAATATTTTGGCCAAATTAAAAGATTATTATTTTCTCTAAAACTAGGAAATTGTAATATGTTTAAATAAGGTTGACTAATACATGTTATTTCTATGAAAATCTAACCAATAATACTGTACGTGCCTTTGTCTGGCACTCATCAACTGCAGATTATTGTAACCTAAAGAATGAAACTTGTGATTAAAACCCTTTCATTTATACATAAGACCAGTTCTACACCTTTGTAATATCCTGCCACAGTTACAGTCTTTTCTTAATCACTGCAAGCAGTTAGAAATGTTCTTGTCCAGCGGTAACATGACGTCTGTTTCTGTCTTCAGTCTGTTCCATTCTTTTCTCTAGTTCTCCCATTACACTGTTCCTGGATTATTTCTTATCTCGACTCATTGCAAGTAGAGTCACAGGCTTTGAGATCCATGGGACGACCTCATCAGTGTTTTTTCTTAGCAGTACAATAAATGACTAGTTTATATTAGAGAAGACATAACTCTACAGACACCACTAGCTATATAGTGCAGAAAAAATCAACGGCATGTGTTTATTCTGGCATTGCATATGTACAGAGAGAGAGAAGAGAATGGCATCAGATATTGAAATACCACACATGAGATTTAGGCAAAAATGGCTTAGTAATCAGTGTCCCAAAAATACCATTTCTTCCTCACTGGAAATTGATATATCTTGTTTCTATACTATCTTCCTACCCCAAAATGGAAACAAATGTTCAATTTTAATTTAGAATCAAGAGTTCATTCATTGCTTATTTTGCTGTTACCTGTTTGTCTGGTTGCATTTCATTGCATACATTAATTTTTTAATTATATCTCAATTTTAAGATTAAACATGTAAAATAAGATTAGAGAGCTTATCAAAGTACTTAAGAGAAGTCTAAGCACTATGGCCTTTCCGTTTGACTGGTACTCCTGTTTCAGAAGAAATTACTTCGAATAGCAGTAATAACAGAGGACAATGAGTTAAAAAAATAGTTAATAGGGCAAATAGGAAACTCCTGAATTTTCCAGTAGTTACTTAAATGACTTCGGGTCAATCACTGACTCATTGCACATCCCCTCCTCTTCTTCTAATATAGGCTCTTTAGAGGCCTCCTACTCTGTGTTCTTATTATTGCAAGGCTTCTCTGTCACGTTGGGTGTCAGAGGTCACATAGGATTGAACTTACAGTTTGGGATGTGTGGGTTCTCTGAGACCAAGGACCACAGAGCAGTCAGAACCAATGATTTACTAGATACCAGTTTTTCTAACTTGCTAACAGCAACTGAAGAAGCAGAAACAAGGACATCCAAAGCATTAGCTATTTCAATTAGAGATAAAATAATGTCACTAATTAATGACAAATGTCATATCAGCTTGCTGAACACTCAAAGTCTTCTGGTAGTAGTGTAGCATTATGTAGGCTTGTAATTAAGATAAACTGGTATTTATAATTTGAATGAAAGTTATTTTGGTCTAGAAAAATTAACCTACTAATTATTTCTGAGACAATAACCAAATCAAACGCAGGTATTTAAGGTCTCATTCTGGCCACTCAGTACCTGAATATTGCTTCACAAAATAACCTGAGTATTATAATCTGATGCAACTACCTTGTTGTTCAAGTAGTTAGTAAGCTCTGGAAAAATTCTCAATATCCTTTCCAAACCTCAGCTAAAGAAAACTACGTGGTAATGTGAAGATTAATAGCTGAGTCTCTCAGACTGGCATACTCAAAGCGTATTCCATTTGCTAAGATTTGTCACAAATTTTTAAGACCATATTCCTAAAGCCTGGTAAAATGCAGACTAAGGGTTTTTAGGAGTTGCACAGACTACAGTGCTGAGTGTACAGAAGCAACACACATTATACATCTTTGATTTCACCAGTTTAGCCTCACTGTAGACAAGAGTAATAAGGACAACATACATCACTGAAGTCAGAAATAACTGGTGTAGTTTATGAAGGTTTCAAAGGACTTGATGATTACAAAAATGTGAAGCTTACAAAAAAATTATTCTTTAGTATAGTATACTATACTAAAATATAGTATACTATATATTAAACTTGATGTGTAAAATCTCCCGAAGAGTTTAGTTCTGGTTTTATGACAGATGTGTTATAAATGTATTTGGTAGTATAATGAGAGAATCCAAAAATAGAGCTAAAATTAGAGCTCTGATAGAATGTAGCTCTTCATGATGAGGAATACAAAATATTTCAGATTTACCAACTCTTCTAAAAATTAACAATTCTGAGGTAAAGTGACTTAAACTAAATCCCACCAAAACCAGTTTCAGTTTCTACAGAGAACATCAGTTGTTTATAACTATAGATAAGTAATTTTAATAATTTTTTGGTAAATAAATTAAATCTAGATTTGAAATATTAATGAAAATGAGATTATTTCAATAAACAATTTTGATTGGAAAAAGAAGCATGAAAGAAATTTTGAAATTGCCACAAATGAAATATATGATTTCAACATGCCTAAATCATGCCTTTTAACTATTTTAAATTTGGGATGACATTATGTGTTTACAAACTGATTCACTTTTTTTCAAAAAGGAAAAAAATCCAAAGAATGTTTTATAAAAAGGACTAAGTAGGCAGAGATAAAACAAGTTGTTAAGATTGTGGATACAGATTTTGAAACATTTGGTGTTGATTCGAAATTAAATTTTTGTGTTTTCTTTTATTTTGTAGGAAATCAGAAATTTTTTTTTGTTTTTACCCAAATAAAATCTCTTTTATCCCTTTCTGCCTCTCCAAAATTTCTTTCTGACATAGAGAGAAAGTTGTCAAGATGGGAAATTTAGATCTGAAAAGACTTAAAAAGCACACTTGAAATATTAGATTGAACAGACACATTACAAGACCTTCGTGAAACCCAGGTACTCCTATTTTCAGTGTGTAGTGAAACTACAGCTTCTATATACCTAAGATGAAAATACTCTAGTAATGTTTAAAAATGTGGATGTGCTGTAGTGCTGCCAGGGTTTTTACACAGAGCATCAGGGTTAATTGAACCGAGAAATTCACAGCATTTCTGAACATGCTTCGTTTTTCAACAGTGACCATTTATGAAAGAACTGGATTTACTAATGTCAAGTGTACTACACCTGTGAAGGCCCACCATGGACCTTAGCACAGGCAAAAAGATCCCCAGTGGGTTCCTGTGTTGGTTCAAGACTAGTTAAGTGTTGGATCTAACACTGCTAACATCTCCAGAAACTGACTTAGAGAAAAAAATTTTAAGATTATGTGATTATCAGGTAAAAAGATAAATTTGTTTCCTCAAATGCAATATCATCACACCATCTATTTAACCACTGTTGTCTCTGTGCAAAGTGGAATGCAATTATGAGATAACTGAGAGGTTGCTTGTGCTGTTTACCGAGCAGACTAATGTAGTTTTAAATGGTATGCATTTCATCTAGTTTTCTTCTGGAAGTAATAGGACACATCATATTTATATTTTCATTTTTTTGCTGCTAATCTTAGAGTAAACAGTTATGCACAAACATAAATCTAAAATTATTTTCTCCAAAGGAAACTTTCAGTGGAGAAAGAGGAAAAAAGAAATTGTAAAAATCAGATGTCAAATTTCTAGGCATATCACAGGATTGTCACAGAAAAACAGAATTTAAAGGCCTGCTTTTTCAACTTCTTGTATTTTTCTGAAAAACAAATATATTTTGATCTACAGAGATACTTTGTGTTTTGTAGATTGATTAAAACTTCCCCCATCCAATCCCATTTCCTCCTCTCACCATCTGTAGTGCAGAAGAGAAAGGAAAAAGAGCATTTTAGAGTTGGAGAAGGGAGAGACAGATACAAGCAGTCATGACATGTGTGCCAGCCTCAGCCCCAACAGCAAGTCAGACTGGACACTGTGGTTTAGTGGGATAAACTGCAGGAACACAGTCCCTCCTGTCCCCCTGGCCAAGCCCTCAAGATGAGGAAGAAAGTTTCCTGATGGGTTCTTTGCTCCTGAAATGCTGGGTTCAGATTTTTCGTGCTTTCTCCTGCGGCCCCCAGTGCTGACCACCATTAGGTCCAGGTTTCCTATAGAAATCTCCATCCTCCTACCTTTACTACGCAGCTCCAGGCAAGACCAACGGCGTATTTCCTGTGGCAGCCACAGAGCCATGCGTCTGTCCTGTGCCCGCTTGGGGCCTGACGGATGGAAAGTGGTTCCCGTTCAGAAGCTGCACAGCAATGCTGGAGTGCTGCTGGACCTGAAGTAAAAGTCTTGAAAGGGGTAAAGTATATCACCTTGGGCTCTGTGGCATGTTTACATGGGTTCAAGGGTTCCTGACCAAAGTTGGTCTCTGTCCGCCTGACCAGAGCAGGGGTGAGGGAGATATGCCCTATCTGTATCCACCAATGTCAACATGTCCCCTGCATGGCCTTGGAGCGGGGACAGGTTACACAGTGTGACACAAAGCAGTTATTTCCTCTAAGGGGCCCTTTCCTTGGCTGCTTCTATTTTGATACGAGGAGTTAGAAAAATAGGTCATTTTCTCGAGGATTTATGAATCTCCTCAGCTTTGCAATCACTGCTTGAGTACTCTCTGAATGACATCAGGATTATATTTCTTGCAAGCGGAGGCGTTGTCTATGCAATGAGACTGGCCCAGAGGCCCATTCCAAAAATCATATTATTTGCAAAGTGTTCTCAGTTGTTCTTTTGATTAGTTTTGAGCTTCAGACTTCATTGGTCTGTTGAGATAGAAATGTTGCCCTGCAAAGTTTAGCATTTCCACACCCCTGGAAAATCTGAGATGCTGAGAGTTGGGTAATGAAGTAAATGGCATGTTTGAACCAACATGAGCACAGATTTCCCAATCCAGGGATACCTACTACTTTCATAAATGTCAGTTGCTCACTACATTATCTTCATATTTATGCTATCTTTATCCCTTTCATTTGCATTGTTGCTTTGACACAAAATATGTTTTTTTCAGAGGCCGAGCTCTTCTGATGGCCCTTAAATGATTGTTAACTGACTGGAAAAATAATTTGAAGTAAATGGTATACACGTACATTAAGCGCTTGTTCTGACAAAGGGAGGCTCATTCTTTGATCGAAGTCCAATTACTTTATACTTATGCTCCTCTATTATTATGAAAGGTTGCTATTTCAAAAGCACTAAGGTTGTGTATCTCCCTAATACTTGCATCAGAAAAGAAAAAAAAAGCTGAAATGCAAAATAATCAGGCATGAAAACTTCCAGAAGATGCGTTTTCTCCAGTTCTGACCATAGAGGGATGAGAGGTTCAGGTAATACAAACCTGCATGAAGGCACATCTGTGAATAGCAGGAAAGAATTTGATCCTGATCCAAGTTGCTGTCAAAATAGTGTTAGTTCACACACAGTTCTTTGTCTTTTGAGTAATGAATAAAGAATCATAAGGTTATAAAAATATTAAAATATGATATAAAGATATTAGTAGTAATCTCTAACATTCCCTGTTCCTTCTCTTCTATTTTTATTATTTAACTATCTTTCCCCTCTGGATGCTGAAATTTTAAAAATTTACCTGCTTTCTGGAATGGCTTGGACTTTAAGAGAGAAGGGTTGTGAACATATCTTAGACATCGTATCTTGAACATGGGGAAAAAAACCCAAAGTTTTTCTTTCTTAAGGTTTTACTTTATATATATACACATTCAACACTGTGTGTGTTCCAAGAATTACTTGAGAGAGATCTCAGGGGCTGAAAGACAGCCTCCTTGACAGGAGAGACAACCTTCATTTACAACAAATAGAACTGAAGTACTTTAAAGCGAGTTTTGGTTTTGGCTTAATGAACACTGGCACAGGTGAATTAAATGAAGATTGTTAAAAACAAAACAGAGCAACGCAGCAATCCATGTTTTCAACATAGAACAGCAAGGTTCTTGTAACATGTACATTTTTTCAGAGAAAAACCTGAAGTATAAGCATTCATTGAAAATATTCTCCACTGATATAGTATTACCTCATTTGAGCATGGCCTCCACTGAACATTACTGGGTTGTTGCTAAGAAACACTGATATAGAATACCAAATTATATTACTGACATTGAATTTTTACTCCTTATCATGTCATAGCTTGCTTGAAAACAGCTACAATTATACTATAAATGGAAGGAAAGCTAGCAGTGTCCATTCAGTACCTTTTGTATTTTAGTTACAGGCTGAAGTCCTTATCTTTTTACTACATGTTTATAACAGTCCTACAGTATTCCAGTTAAAAGGTATAATGCTGACATTATTGATGGTCTGCATCTGCATCTCCTATACAGCTATCTTGACAATAAACCAAATGTTCTCTTTGATTTTCGCCCAATACATGCCAAATTGCAGAAAGATTGCTCTCAGGGTTTCTCTATTTTCCATCGTAATGTGACAGTCCATTTTTACCTGAAGGTAATAAAATAAGAAGCATTCAAACTCATAGCTAATGTTTGCAGGTCACTTCATATTTCACTTATTTTGATCTATGCAATTGACCAGTTGAAAGCTGAAAAGTGATGGATGTTTTTTAATACGTATTTTACATTCCCAGTTCTTTTGTATGGCATATGGTTATTTTTCTTCTAAAAGAACCACTCATCCGATAGTTGATGTATGTCAAGTGCACACAGCTTTTGCTAGGGAAAGCATATCTTCATTTGTACAAATATAGCTGTTTGATTATTTTTATATATAAAAAAACAGAGCCCAGAACACCCATATCTGAAACTGGGATCTCAATGCAGCTGATACTACAGAAATACAGCAGTGGAAAGGGAAGTCCTACCTGTAGGGTTTAAACCTCAAATAGTCAAAATGGACAAATGCTAAGGCAAGTAATGCTAGATTTATAAAGATTTTATGAAAGAACTTCTGATTTAAACTATGTTTGCATGTATAACCCTTAAGTAACTTGCCCATCATTTCTGTACCAGGGCTGATGGGGTCCTTCTGCCAGAGAAGGGGAAGAACATTTTTGGTCATAGGTTTGCTGATGAAGAGAGCTTTAAACTAAAGCTGCCAGGTGAGGGGAGCCTTGATCCATCCCATTCCTACCAGTTTCCATTTTTATGTCAGAAAACAACAAGAGATGCCCAGAGTCTGGAGAAGGATCACAGGTCAGCAGGAGAGCACCTGGAGAGCAACACAAAGGAATTCCAGCCACTCTAGACAGTAAGCTGACTTCATCAAGGCCCAACTTAAGTGCCTCAAAGCAAATGGAATAAACGAGTTAGAGACATGCGCACATCTACAGGGCTATGATCATGTTGGCTTCAGGGAGATGTGAGGCATCCTATGACTGGAGTGTTGGAATAGACCGATAGACCCTTTTGGAAGGACAGGCGGGGGAGATGAGGAGATGGCATCACCTCCTATGTCAGTGACCAGCAGGAATGCACTAGGTCTCCTCCTGGGGATGGAAGGGGAGCCAACCTACATCATATGGCAGCTATTAAAATACATGAAGGGTGGAGAAAGTTATCACATCACTGTAGTGGGAAAAAATAAGTATTTTACAGGACAGAAAAAACCCTGAAACTTGTACACACGTAAAGCTGAAAAGATCAGTGCAGTGAATGGAATGACATGTTAGTTTGCCAAAAATAAGAAAGAAAAAAACCAAACAGGAGGGTGTTTTGCATCTGAAGAAAGATGCAAGAAGTACAGAGAACTATCTCACATTTCAGGAATCTGTCAGCACTTTCTGTGGGCTACAAAGACCAAGACAATGGATGCAGATAAACTCACTGAATCTGTTGGAGGGAAAGGGACCATCTTGCAGCGAAACAAAAATGGATGATCAAGATGAAAACTACCAGTAAGTTGAGTCTAAGACTTGAAATATGCATATTAACATAGAGTAATAGAGATACAGAGGGATTTTAACATTCTCCCAGCTAAGGAAAGTATTGCATACTGGCAACCATAAAATAGACCTTCAATTGCTCCAGAGCTTGGGCAGGAAGATTCTTATCCCATTCACACCTACCCTGAGACATCCTGAATTGGAGTACCTTTTTTAGCCTTGTTCATAACAGCTTTGAAACATGTATAGGCAGCTGTTACACTGCCAGGTGTTCCTACTTGATTATGAGAGAGAAAAAAGCTTCAGAACTGGTTAAATTCTGCTGTGCATTCTGGATTTCCTTAAAGGATCTGCACATGCTTACTATTTAGGAAACTTGGGTTGGATACAGATAGGCTTCAATATTGTTTGAGGATTCTATGTGTTGAAACTACTGAATGTTTATACATAGAATTACATTCTTAATGTTGTTCTTACATTCTTCAGTGCTTCTTGAATTTGTAAGAAGTAAACGAAAAAAGAAACATGGAAAAAAACAAAAAAGAAACACACACACATACAAATGCCTCACCCCAAAGCCAATATTTGTACTCTATTAGACTCAGATTTCTCAAATCTACAGAAATTAGTAAACGCCATAATATAAACATGAAGAAAAAATTCCACAGATCAGAAATTAGGAATCTTCAGCCTTAAACATTAAGTATTTCTCAGCCTTACACAAATACAGCCGTTAAAAGAGGATGAAAAAAGTCAGCTGGAAGTAAATTATATAAATCTTGTTTCAGTAAAAACACAGTGTAGATGGAAATACCAGCAAGGTACTTGTTACTCTCAAACAGAGTGGAACAGATGATAGGAGTTCACTGTAGTGATTTCAACAAGGTCTACACTAACTGAAAAAAATTATTTATAAAAATGTTTTTATCTTGATTCTCTTAGTTCTGATATTAGATATCTATCATTGGCATGAGTATCATCTTGCAGTTTGCAAGGACACTACAATAATAAATCCAAGGGAGGCAGGAACTATTCAATTTATTTCCTAGTATCTAGGTTTTCTGTTTAGAGGCCACTGAAACCACAGTCCTTGCAATCTCTGCACAACACAACTCAAGAGGCAGCTCATTCAGAAGACAGCACTCATCTCAGCCAATGTCTCAGGTGAACATTAAGCTTCCAAAAGTTTTATTCAGAACACGCCTGGAAATGTCTCATCTTCAATCCACTGGCTTGAAACTTGCCGTGAAATTAATCCTAACCATGATTCTTGAGAACCTTGGTGTTTTCCCAAGGTTCAATGATGCGTGTCTGTCAGACTAGGCTGCAGACAAGAAGCATCTAAAGAAACCCTTTCCTCCCCTTTTCACTTGTCTCAAAGATTGGCACAACATGCAGAAGGCAGGAGATACAGATTTAGTTCCTTGTCTTCCAGGATGGATCTAAACACACATGTTCTACCTCCTGAAAGAAAAACATATGTTGTTGGTTCTGGAACAGAATTCCGTTCTATCCTCCCAGAGCTATTTCACACTGTGTAGAGTAGCTGAATATTGATTGGAAATGGTAATGCTTTTCATGACTGAATGCTCCAGTGACTACAGCACTTTCCTAGGAGAAGGGAGAGCTGGAGTTCTATTCTTGTTCTAATTAATATTTCATTATCTCTATTAAATGCTCTGTGGCATATGGATGGAAAAAGATACTCTCAGTGTCAAGAAAGAAACTAAAACTCTTTCAGTTTGGATCCATTCAGCTCCAGTACAGCTCAAAGTCCAGATGCAGAAATGTCAATGTGGTTTACTTGCAATCTGAATCAAGAAAAAATCATCATCACCTGTTTCTGGAATAAAGAACTATTTCTTTCTTACTTAGCAAAAGAGTGGACATAGAAGTGGTGAAGGAGGGCTCAGACTGTGAATTCTTAGTGGACAGAAGACCCTCCATGAATATGACAGTATAGGGCCCATAACTCAGAAAGTATAAAACCCTCCACCCTGCAAAGATTTTCAGAACACTTACCTGGTATGTTGGATTTTTTGGATGCCTTTTGTAAGCATCTTAATCTTTTCACGTGCTGTTTACAGAGCCTAAAGACACAGCAACATGGAATATACTTTTGAGACCAGATACCAGAGACCAGTGCTGTACTCTGCACTGTTATGATGGGATTTCTTTTAACAATAAGTCTTACGAAAGTCAGAGAAAACTGAAAATTGAGCAGTAAGGTAAAAGAGTTTGAACACAGTATCTCAAGAAATTTGTTTTGCTCATCAGTAGTGGGTTACAGCTGAGAAGAAAAGAGTAATCTTAGAAAAATCTTTGGAAAAGATTTCAAAGAGGGTATGAAAACCAGAGATCTTGGAGGAAGAATTAGAAAAGAAGACATCTTTGGGGAAATGCTATTTCTCTAAAATTTTGAGGTAGGAATAAGGAATAAAAAAGTAAAAGCCCAACCTCTTATATTACTTTTAGTGGTAATTTACCATCATGTTGAAGTACCATCCCTGGCCTGACAAAATCCCAGGAATCAGCCCTGTAACTGATTTTCCTCTTTATTGGATATTTCAACTTTTATAGGTAATTTTCTATGCTAAAGAAGGCAGAAATAAAGCATGAAAGAGAATACTTTAGAAAAAATTCTTTATTCTGAGTTCTGGCCTGTAGGGCATCAAAGGTAATCTGCCATGCAAGGTAGAACTTTAAACCAAAGACCCCAAATATTTACACACAGAAGCAAGCAAACAAATCAGGCTAAATTAAGTATAAACAAACATTCAAAATTTTAGCCAGGAGGTATTTGGTTAGAAGAAAAGCATAGTAGGAACCCGGCACAAAATGGTATGTGGATGATTGTGCAAAAGGAAAAGGTTGAAATACTATATATACATATGTTTTGCATATGAAAATGACACCTGACATAGCAGGTGCCAGACCAGCAAAGAAAACACAATACACCCAGAAAGTTACTTAGGCTTGCTAGGATAAGGTATAATATTCGGTTGATTTTGTGGAAGTGTCAACCTCATCACTCATTCCATTTATGCCTAGTTGGAAACAACATGAATTAATGATCCCCAGATAATATCTTGAGCTCATTCATTTATTTATATGACCAGTTTCAGTGCCTTATTATTAATCTTATTTCCCTGTCCTAGTCATCATATATAAAAGGGTTTTTTTCCCAGTCTTTCAGCAAAGGGCAAGTGGAATATCACTACTTCTGTTTTTCTCTCTTGGGTGACTAGGAACAGAATTTACATCTTTGACCCTCTTTATATTTTATCATGCAATTCAAAACTCTGACCAAATTTTTGGGCTGGCCCTTCCATTTGTCAACAGTGTTATCCACAAGGCCCCAAGATATGGTGTGTTTCCAAGCACTTTTATTCTATATCTTGTGACAATAGATGGTAAAGAAAAGAACAAGAATGCACATTCTTTTTTGATCTTACAGCTATCAGAAAAAGGCAGTGACTGACTTTGCTCCTTCTCAGGCATAAAGGCAATTTTCACCAAGCCAGCAATTTTCAAGGAACAAGAAGTGATGGAATTTTCCCACGGACTCCAAGTTCTTATGGCTCCCATGCCCTGCATTCAAGCAGAAAGTAATATTCTTCAATATGCATTCTTTAGTATAAGCACACAACAGTTTATTAGAAGCCCTTATAAAACATTGTATCAACAATATACTCAACCTAATCTTTTCCCAGGAGAAGATAAGGAGAACTTGGCACTGGTTATAGGCCAGCAGAAAACACTTCTGTACACTTTGTGGTCATAATGGCCTAAAATCAGCAAATGAAGGAAGAGGGGCTTTTTTTGTTGTTGTTGCTGTTAAATTGGATAAATTGAACAATTTCTAAAATGTGTCATAGCAAAGAAGTACAGAAGATAACTCCAAAGGACAGAAGTGTTCCTAATTGAGCTGGGGAATAAGCATATTCCCCTGTGTCATATGCAACTGGAAATGCAGCTGCCCTTGATTTGAGATGGGCATTATGAAATGGTGGTTTCTGGAAGTTCTGGCTCCTCAGGAACCGCCAGCTCCCTGGCTATTCCTAGTAAATTTGACAAGTGAATTTTCCTGGGAATCCAGGTTATAATTCTGCAACAGTTATTAAAAGGGGAACATATCTGTAGAGTACTTAGCTTTTAATGGAGTGTTCTGCGTATGACATTTGGTTTTCGACTGCAAGCACTTCTAATTAAGACAAATTAAGAAAAAAACCCAACAAAAAACCGCAAAAACCAAAGAAAGAGGAAAATAACTCATTCTCCCTGAGCTGATATTTGATCTTTAAGTTGATTTAGTCCCAAAGGCACCTGTTGGCATGTTCTGGAAGTCTGTATATTTTTGCTATTCCTTCCCAGTATAGGAAAATTAATTCCAGACAGACAGTATCTTGCTAGGAGAACTGCTTTCCTCTCAAGCAGCCTACTGTCTTTCTGTGTTGATAACAAATTAGATATAAAAATAGAGAATGGTTCAGAGAGAGAACAGGTAAGTGAGCCAGGCATTACAACACTTTAAAACCCATATTTTCAGGAATGTATTATTTAAAACCAGGACTCATTACTAACAGAGCTCACTTCTTATTCAGGCAACTCCATAAAGTGGAAGTTGTAAGAGACCTCAGCACTCACAAGGGAAATAAAATATTCCTGTGTTTGTGTGTGTCCAAAGTTGTGCTGCAAAGTCACAAAGTCAAAATCAGCACTTTTGAAGCTTAAAATGACAGTGAAGTTGTCTATTCTCAATCTTAGCTTCATAGCAGTCATGCAGAAATTTCAAATGATGAAAATTGAAGTAGAAAGATGGCTGATTTTGACTTTCCTTTATGTTCCCATTAGAGGGTGAAAATTTATCATGAATATTTAAGCATACGAACATCTGAGATTCGTAAAGTGTCTTCAGACTTCCACTTTTCTGCTATCGAATCACAGAAATGCCTAAAATATTTACCTACACAGCACTGACATTCAAAATCCCATGTGTCTAAGCTTGTAGGCATCTCCAAATACTTTCCGAGAAGCGTAAATAGCTATTAGGTATTGCATCCTGCTGGAACCCCAAGCCATGTTGGTTGTAGGCCAGCCTTTGTGTCCGGACTCAGCCTAGATCCCTGCTTCAAGCTCTGCTTATGCATTTTATTCAACATTGCTTCATGTAAACTATATGTGGTTTCAATGGGAAATGGAAACCCTTCCAAGCCTCTGCCAGCTGAAAAATACACCATTGGGAAAGCAAGTCAGCAAGTCCCATTGATATAGATATAATATCTGCCACTTATTCTCATCTACCAATTGTTTTAGATCTTTTCATGCAAAGAGCAATAGTTTTAACAGGAAGAAGGTGCAATCCTCTCCTGCACAGAGACTGAAGTAATTTCTAGATTTGTGAGTGTGGGTTTCTGCAGGTTGAAGTGACCATGGAGAAGAAACCTATTTCCACTGAGAAGTGTTTGACTGTACTCAGTGTATTATTTTGCAGTTATGCCCATGGCAAGGAGTTTGTGTGCCTTACAGCTTATGTTACTTAGAGCTAATTCTTTTGAAGTTAAGAAAAGATTAGCTCAGGATATTTATTTAGGGACTGATTCATCACGTTTTGGACTTTGAAGTTTTTTTTCCCCCACTCTTCAGTGGTGAATTCACTTTTGATTTTTCTTATTATAAAGTTGGATGATCTCATTATCGCATGTTTTAAAAAGAAAACTCTGTACAGGTATATTCAGGATCTAAAAGTATTTCACTGAAATACTACATTCCCAGTTTGAGAGACAGGTATTAAATCTAATATCATGGTTTTAATAAAATTCTAAATGCCAATGCTTTATAATTCTATCAAACTTTAAAAACTATTTGAATGAAGCAAGGAATTTGAGATTTACATTGTCACTCATATTGCAGGTATAATATAGAACAGAATATCTAAGTATTCTTATAGCAACAGCCTGTTCATATTTTTCTTTGAAAAATTACAAGTTCTGTGCCATACTGAAGAGCAAAATATGCAGTTTTTTAACAACCTCACATAGAGGTTGTTTTTTTAAATCAACTACTGAAAATTATAAATAATGTTACAAGGTTGAGAACTGATGGTAAAATCTGTACTACAGAAAGGCTGTGGTTTTGCATCTCATGCCTTCTTCTGTAAACTGGGTTATTTTCTTTTTTCAAACACTGATTTCAATCCCTATTTTATCATGTTTTCCTTCTTTATTTTGGCTGAGGATCTTGGGAGCAGGAACCCTCTCAATGTACGTTTAAACAGCACCCACCAAAATGAAGCACACGGTTCACATAATAAGCCTAGATAGATCTAGAGCTGATACAATTAGAAAGGCTGCATTAAATTTTAATATTATTAAATTAATACTATTAAAGAACTGGTATCTTATTCACTTATTCAACAAAGTGTTCTGTGAGCCAGAATTCTATTCTCTAGTATGTCTTAAAACAGAACTATTTTTTGTTTTTAG
Source organism: Neopelma chrysocephalum (assembly GCF_003984885.1). Taxonomy (NCBI): domain Eukaryota; kingdom Metazoa; phylum Chordata; class Aves; order Passeriformes; family Pipridae; genus Neopelma; species Neopelma chrysocephalum. The sequence continues at coordinate 1,064,247 of NW_020925354.1, read as the reverse complement.
ATAAGCTCATCCACACGAGCCAGAAGGAGCCAGCAACAGAAGGCAGATGTAATCTCATGGAAGTCATGTAGAACACAGGCAGCTTAGAAAATCCTAGCTATGCAAACTTAAAGATTACGGTCAGATTGCGTCTGTAAATATATCCAAGTGTTCCATATTAAATCACTCCTTTAGATGACAGAACACTTTACTAATTTACAAAACCATTGTTTTCTGGTAGAATCTGCTTGAGGATTCAGGCAGGAATCCTAATACCCTTTGCCACACTGTGGTGTGCTCCTTAGAGCAAACATGCATTCCTTCCAAAGCAAAACCGTAAACAGCCCTAACTTCCTAAAAATCACCTTAAAATGTAGAGATTAGTTTATTTCTGTACTTCTGTCATTCTTCAAACAATCTCCACAGTAATAGCAATATTCTTCCACAACAATTACGGTCAGTCAACAGAACAGTGTAATATCCGTATTGTAGACAGATGAGAGCAACTGGTAGGTGACAAACTGAATTTACTCCATTTTATTGTTCCTTTAAAATTATTATTAGTGTCAGGGCTTTACCAAGACAAAAATATTTGGATGAGCTTATACAGTCGTTGATGGCTAACAGGATAGACATCTTAGCACTCATAGAACATTATTCATTCTTGGGAATTAAATGATTTGTTACTATATTTATCTCATGCATAATACAAACACAAAATGCTGAACCACCTACTTCCCAATTTAAAAGCACAAGTCAAATAAAATGCAACAAAATAAAGCACACGACTTCTTGAAAGAGTGAGACATCTGGAAAACATGAGGTTTGGGTATTACATTTATTATTTTGGGTTTTTTTGTTCAACTTCCCTCTCTTGAGTATACTTTTTTCTCTCCATTTTTCTCTGTTTCAAACAGATACATAACTACACCAAATCATTATATTATTCTTAGATATGAATTCTCAATATTTTCTACTGTGCTCTTTTGAGACCCTACCTGTAGTAGATAGGGTCTCAAAACTCTCTAGTACTACGCAGAGTTCTGGTGTCCCCAACATGAGAAGGACATGGAACTGCTGGAGCAAATCCAGAGGAGGAACAAGAAGTTGATAAGAGGACTGAAGCAACTCCCTTATGAAGACAGGTTGAGAAAGTTGGCGCCGTTCAGCCTGGAGAAGAGAAGGTTGCATGGAGACCTCACAGCAACCTTCCAGTATCTGAAGAGGCCTACAGGGAAGCTGGGGAGGGACTGTTTGTCAGGACCTGTAGTGATAGGAAAAGGAGTAATGGGCACAAATTGAAAAATGGGAAATTTAAGTTAGATATTAGTTTGAAATTTTTTACTGCGAGAGTGGTGAGACATTGGAACAGATTGCCCAGAGAGGTTGTGGACTCTCCCTCACTGGAGATACTCAAGAACCATCTGGGCACAATCCCGTGCCATGTGCTCTAGGATGACCCTGATTGAGCAGGGAGGTTGGACCAGATGACCCACTGTGTCTCCTTTCAGTCTTACACATTCTTTGATTCTGTGAATATTATATTTCATAAGGTGAGAATCTCAGGATTTTCTTTTGTGTTATAAAGTACTCTTATGGTAATGGAATAATCTGAACCACAGATACCAGTAAGAAAATTAAATTTGTCCCAGATGTACCAAAATCCTAAAGATTTTCTGAGGTTCAACAGATTAATTTTTAAGTTCTTAGTATCGGCAGTACTGAATACATAAGGCTGATGGGAAACTATTTCTTTTTGATGCAACATGTTTTCATTGGAAATCTTGATTCATCTAAACAAAAACATTTTGTGGAAAAAATAATTTTCAAAAAATTTCTAGAACATTTATTAACATTTTGTGTTAACACTTTCAAACTCAAACATTTCATGTTCTGAACCAAGTGTGCTAGAAACTAGTCCACAGAGTAAGTTCACAAGTCGATGCATAGCCACATTGACAAGCATTCATTTAATGTAGGGGAACCATCACTGATTAATTGGCCAAGCTGTATTATACCAAACCTCCATTTTCCAATGGCACTTCATTAAACAAGATAACTTTCCAGGTCTTCCTTAGGAAGTATGAATTCACTTGGGGGAAAAGAAAAGAAAAAGCAATCAGTTTACTGGTGGTTTCATAATGTGCATTTAATGTTGGTGTGTAGTGAAAAATGAAACAAGCAGGCCCCTGAATGTCTCATAAAGTTTATCACAGAATGCATAAGGTTGGAAGAAATCACAGCTGGTCATCTGGTCCAACCTCCCTGCTCAAGCAGGGTCATCCTAGAGCAAGTTGCATGGGATTAAGTCCAGATAAACTGTTCTTGAATAACTCCAGTGCAGGAAGCTCCACAACCTCTCTGGGCAACCTAAACCTATTCCAGTGCTCAGTCACCTTCACAGTAAAGTTCTTTTGCACTCATGTCTAATACTACAGTCAGAAGGATTTTGAGTATTTTCTAATGATCGAGTGAAAACCTGTGATTCTTCCACCCTTTACATAAGATATGCTTAAAGAATAAGTACCAGGAGCTAAAAAAAAAACATAAGCAGGTGCAGGCAGGTGAGGTGGACGAAGAAACTTTCATGTGCTACTGTTACTTAGATTTCGAGCACATCTTTTCAGTGATGAAATTTCTTACTCAATCAAAGCTTTAAAAGCTTATGTGGGGTTTTCTGTTGGTTTGTTGTTTTGGTTTTTTGGGGGGAGGGGGTGTTGTTTGTTTTTCTTCATTTGTTTGGTTTTGTTGTTTTGTTTGGTTGGTTTTTTAACTGAAAAAAAACCCACAGGGACTGAAAATATCCAATTATAAGCACAGTAATGGACCAGACCTGCAGTCTGAATTGAGAAAAAAAATTTGGAAGAAAAGTGGAACTGTATAGATAATATGGAATTTCCTGTTTAGTAGGTAGCTTTCAATCTGGGAAATTTTATGTCTCCTTAAATTCCAAACGTAGGTTTCTCTGATCTGAATTAAAAAGGGAAAAGTTGGAAATGTGTAAACTACAGAGGTATTAAACCCTTTTTTTTGGTGAAGCAGGGGAGATAAGATTGAGGTGATATTTTTGACTGTATTTTTAAAACTTCAGAGAAACTTTTTTGAAAGAGGACATAACTAGTTCTCTGCTGTCATTTCTATTTCTTGCCTATTGAGCTCTGTTTCTTTGACCTTATGAAAATAGCACCATTATAAGTTCTGACATTGCTTTTACGCAGATGATGCTAAAGTGACCTAAAGGAGAGAAATCTGTATGTTCTAGTCAAACATCAGAATGTAGCACAACATTCTTGTTAATGCCAACGTCTATTAGTTGCAACATATGGAATCCAAACAGGCTCAAATACATAAATTAGCTGAGATTTATATTGGCAAATATTGCTTATATAAACGTCAAAAGATTTCCACAGCAGAAGTATGTTAACTCAGCCATTCTTATAAGTGCAGCAGTGAGTAAGAACTAAGACTACATGGAAAGGGAGGGTTACTAGTTTTTTCCAAAAGGCTGGTCCTTGAGTGTTAGGCATCAGAAGTGGAACCAAATTTCCACTTCTGCACTTGCCTTTTATTTTTTAGGTAAAGTGATTGAGCTGGCAAGACAGGCAAGGACAAGAAATAACCATGAGTGAATCTGAGAGACAGTACAAATTTAGCATTTGGGAATAGAGCTGTGAATTTTTCTTTTCTACTTGCAGCCATACATAGTAGAACATGGATAAAAAAGAAATCCTGGTGAAAGAAAGATGGCATTTGAACCAGGAGCTACTATGGTGGTTTGTCACAGGGCACTCTTCAAGCCAGTGCAGTTTAACCCCCAGCTCCCATTCCTGGAAGTACAGGGTGATATTGGAATAGTGAAAATTACTGAAGACAGCTTTCTCTGTGACCCAGATTGTGGTTTTACCTAGCTGTTGGAAGCTTTTCCAGTAGTGAAACAAGCAATCTAGAAATGGAGCTCCAAAGAACTTGTGGGATGAAGAAGGGCAATGGTGAAGTGCTGTCTTAAATGGATGCATAGGAAGAGCATGAGACATGATGTTCCACTGCCAGCTCATCTCAACTTTCATAAGTTTAATTAGTATATCAGGTAGGAGAGTTAGACAGGAGAAAAACTTCACTGTTTTTCTGTTTCAGTCACTCTCTGAAAAGCTGTGACTGACATTACCCAGGCTAGTTGTGAATGAGGCATCTGCTACTCCAGCTGTGAATCCATGGCAAGGTGAAATCTAGCACAGTCCAAAACCAACCATTTGCTTGCATTTTGGGGCAAATGTTCAGTTACTGCAACTTTCCAACTGTGCTGCCTCTCAACTGCATTGCTGCCAGTATCTCAGCTGGAATTTTAAAGGTATTTCAAATACACTTAACACAAGAAATATTCAGGAATATGAGGAAAAATATCAGGATTTATTTGTCTCTGCTATGGCTTCTTCCACAGCTTCATGACCAACTTTAGTCTCTGACTAGCTTCTTGAAACTTCCTTAAGGCTATGACTCAGATGGTGGGGGTGAGGATGTGGGAAGTAGGAAGCATTATACTAGTGCTTTCATAATACGATCTTACTTTTACATTCTGATTTTAAAGATTCACTGATCTTAAAAATCCCCTTCTACTCCCTCCCATCCAACCATTAATCTTCAGACAACACAACAGTCTCTGTACAGATTTGTCAGTATACATCTGCTGTCTTCAGTCATAATCCTGTCAAAGTATTCATGGACAAATAGGACTTTCGGACTTTTTCTTTTACTTGGTGTTTCCCAGCGCTATATTTCAGACATGAATACTTTTTGGAACAGTGTGACCTTATGCTGTTTCTACTTTTTTCTACTTCAATAGTTTTGTCTGGGGGTTATCTACCTGCTTTCAAAAGCTGTCTTTAATATACTAGAACATCTTGTTAACTTGCATTCCCATCAGGATCTTTCTTCTTAAAAGGAGATTGCTCCGTCAAAGCTACTTTACTTTACTTTAAATAAAATTTCAAAGACCCTTAAATTGAATCAGTAGCAACTTAGATTTTCTTCAGCCCTACAGAAAGTATAATATTAGTGCTCTCCTTTCTAATTTTGTGTTCAAAGCTTGTTGTGCTGCTTAACAGAGTAGTTGAAGAGAAGTAATCAGAAAAACATATTTCCTATAGCAGAGCCAAATAGAATGTAATAAGCTGTTCTTAGTCTGAAAATAGTTGTTACAGACAGGGTGGACTTTCAACACATGTATGACAACACTTGTACGGAGAGAAGTAAAAAAAAATTGTAGGTCTAGATCAATAGGAAGGTTGCTTACATGTTAAATTGGGGGTGATATATGTAAGTAAAGACTAGTACCCCAAATCCATAGTAAAGAACAACAATTTAAAAGGTCAGAGTTTCTGAAATAAAGACTACAATGTATGTCTCTATAAAAAACAAAATTCACCCATGATTAACTGGTATACAGTGAGAGCATAATAAATACAAAACACATCTTCACAGTAGTTGGGGTGGAAGGAGTGTTTGCCTATATTTTAGTGGCAAAGTCTTCCAGCATCTGAAGTATTGAACTTGTATTTGTATAATACATATTTTACTCTGTGTGTTTTCTCCTTTATTTGATATATTCTTGTTTCCATGGGGTTAACTAAAACATAATAGAGACACAACAATATGATAGTTTGGTGTAGAGTTTGTTGACTTTGGAGAACAGAATATAAGAATATAAGTTTAAGTTCTGATGTCTTGGTCAATGGCTGAATATGACCCAACAGTGTGTGCTCACAGCCCAGGAAGACTGAGCAGTGGCCAGCAGGGTGAGGGAAGTTTATGTGAAAACTGTATTATGACTTATTTGCTACACATTGTGTTGGAGGAAAATGGGAAAGCCTTACTGTGAATTCATTGTGCCAGTAGGCAAAATGGATATACTTATGTTAAGGCCTCAAGTCAGCTTGTTACAGTTGAAAGACTACTTTATTGTACAATGTTTATCACCTTCTCTGAATCTCTTGCTTCTAGTTTTGAGGTGGTGTTTTCCTCTGTAATTAATTTCTAATTTTGTTTAGAAATAAAATGATGACTGATCTACAATTTCAGCTATAACTCACATTTACATTCCATACTTTAAGAAGATTTAATGTTAACTTTTCGTGAGTCTTGAGGCATGCAGTAAGGCAATGCATTTATACAGGAAGAAATAAAATAGAAAATATATATCATGATATATCATTATTACATTACCACTGTAAAAAAAGACAATAAGAGATAGTTTTAGGGAAATATCAGATTAAGTTTGTGAAATATAACAATAAAATAAATAAAAAGGGTAAGCCCATCTTTCTTTTGAGCCTTTGTTTTAGTGCAACTGAAGTAAATCCTGAATTTGCTGTGCATATGTGAACTACCTCTCCATTCCCTGAATGAATGTGTATTCATTCAGAGGGATGCTTTTTCATGAAAGATCATTCTTTGTCTCTCAATGTGGTACTGAAAGAAATATCTTTAAGATGTTACACATAAAGTTTCAACATACAGGCAAATTGCCTATGATAAACTGCTTTATTTTCTAATGAAAAACATTAAGTAATCTGAGCCTGCTTAGCCTTCAATGAAAAAACAAGCTGAACAACACACCAGAAATGTACTTTGCAATACATGTCACAGGATAATTTATCATGTAGGTGCATGTTCAAGAGTCTAAATCCTGCCAACTTGTATAGGGGATGATGGGTTTTTATGTCTTTTGGACTGTGTCAGAGGAAACAGGGCTGGGTGAGATGGTGTTACAGAGTGTTCCAACACCTTTCTGCTGCTGTTGTCACCACCATCCCCTGAGCTGAATGCTGTTCAAATGAATCAAAGTACCTTATAAATTATATGCTGACATTGGTATTGCTGCCTTTCTTAATTCTATGAGACAAAGGAAATGAAACTAAGAAACAGAGTAAAACCTCAGAGAGCAGAAGTGACTTTATAAAGCCGAGGACTGATCCCCAGCAGTATAACTTCCAGTTACCAACAGCAAGTAACAAAAATTTCTGCAAAAGCTGCCTCACATGTAGAAGTCATGCTTTGCATTATTAAAATAAGTTCTATTTGTGCCCAGGAAACTATCATATTTATTTTCCCTGAAATTTGACTCCTTTCAGTACTACAGAAACAAGCTTAAGCTTTACACTATTTTCTACAGTCAACAAGATTTGTATACAGTCATATAGGTCGAGCTTTGCAAGTGAAGAAATATTAGTATTTATTTAGTTCTACCTGAAACTGCAAAGAATTTTTTTTCCGTAGATTTTGTTTGTCTCAAACATTACAGGTCTGTCTGCAACTCAGACATTACTATTTATTAGTACAGTATGTTCCTCTGCTTCAACTACTATGTCAGAGGTATATGGCATTGACTTGGCGCCTTAAGCAAACAAAAGAGTAAAAGAATAATCAGATAGTCGATAAAAAGATTCTGAGTTAGAGTAGACTTTGACTTTCGTAGTTCTGTGCCAATAGCAGTTCATTTAAGGTTACCTTGTTCGTGGAAATTGGGAACGTCTTGTCATGAGGCTTTGAATCCAGCCTATTCATTGACAGGGTGGATCTCATTAGCAATTTAATGTGACTGAAATCATGAAACACTTCAATACAATAAAATGCTATTTAATATTAAATTCTTCACCAGCTTATCTCTTGGTATTCAAAGGAGTACAAACTGAAAGTAGACTGAAAAAATCACTTTTATCATGGCCATAATTTTTTCATATGAAAGCTACTGTAGTAGCTTGTCCCCATTAAAATAACTATGAAAATGAATACATGGAGATCTGCAGCTGCAAAGACATCCTTTTAATAGCAGCTGACCTTTATGAGCTGTAGGCATAATCCAAGTTACCCCTAATCAGTGCCAAATCCTCCTCTTGTTTCAGAATTATTACTAGTCTGAGATAAATCTTTATGCTGACACATGATGAGAGGACTTTGAGTGCCCTCCCTCAGGTAATCAATACTCCACTACAGGTCTGATAAAAGCAATTTTCTTGGTAAAATAACAGCTTAATCAAGACTTGTGTCCTCCAAGTGGAATTAATCAAGAAATCTGAACTGAAATATCTTTCTGCTCTGAAATGCTGAGAGAAATAATATTTAATCTGAACATAAGGAAAAAAGGAAGGATAAAAATATCTTTTGGAGCATTCCTCAGTCCCACTAGTGTGGACAGGAAACAGGTAATTTCACCAGGCAAAAGAGATATCAGAAATGCTCTGAGGGATGCTTTAGAGAACATGGGGAGCCAGACCAAGATCCAGAGGAAGACATACTCAAAGACAAATACCAGAACAGATATGAGGGACAGAAGGGTATCCAACAGGACTATGAAACAAGTAGATTTTAGCAAGCAGATAACAGGAACAGAACAAACAACTGAGTACAACAGCAGTGAGGGAACAGAGTCAGACACCAGGAATGAGGGAACCAAGGCAATAGCAAGGTCAGGACTGAAGTGGGGGTGATGGAAGGCGCAACCAAGACAGAGGAGCAGAAATGAGATGCTCCAGGATACGAGACTTGCCTACATCCAAAGTCACACAGAGGAAGAAAAAGCAAGCTGTACAATCCCATCATGTACGTTGTATTTACAACAAATCATCTGACAGCCTCCTGGGGCAACCTGCAGCAGCATCAATATTACACAACTGTTGCAGTAACAGGTCTCACATCCTTGGCAAACATAGGCAGGGGCTTCCAGTAATCAGAAGACTGGTTGCAAATTGCATTGTAGTCTTACAGCACACACAGAGCTCCAGTTTGTTCCTCTCCAATTCCCCAAAACTATTAATGGGCAAGGAGACCCAGCATTTAAAGTACATGCTATGAAGAGCCTGGTTTTCCAAGAATGATTTAATTTCAAGGGTGGATTTAACCATGGTGATCATGAGGAGGGCTAAGCAGTCAGAGCTGCATGTAAATACTGCTTTCTAACTAAAACAAAACAATTTAAAAATCTGTAAGGTAAGTCAAACTGGACATAAAAAAAAGTTACATATTGTATGTAGAACTACGCAGGAAAGATATCCAACTAATTTCATGAAACTGTCTATCACAAGAGACAATCAGTATTGATATACTAAAATATTAGTGACTTTTTCCTTTAACTTTGCTGTTTTCATAATTCCTTATGATTCAGAATTGCAGAAATTTATATGACAAAAACTAAGGAAAATAGTGTGAAGTACAACAGAAAAATTCTAGATTATGTCCCTAGTGTAGTGACATTCTGATGGAATTAATTAGGAGTAGGGGGCTGAAAAACTTCATTCTCTGAAGAAATACCTGGGCTTACTCATTTCCAGATACCAATTAAAATCTTGGATGTCAGCCACTTGTACTACCATCTAAAATACAATTTAAAAAGGGATGGCAGAAGGAACTGTCAGGGGATTTTTCAGACTACTGAGCACTGGTCTAAACCCCATGTTAAAATACTCTGGTGCTTATGGAAATGTGTAGATTTCCCAGCACCCAAACTGGTGAACTGATACACAGATAAACAGTTTTTAGATGCAAATTCTATGCTTCATTAAATTTTGAAAATTATGCTAAAATATTTATACCAACTTGATACTTTAGTTACGGAGACACTATTTCTTAAAAATTACTGTTTATTTTTTAACTACTGAAGAGTACATAATATTTCAGAAGTTCACATAGTCCTGTGTTCATTCAACTGACTATTCAGAGTGTTTCTGAAATTTCTTACTAAGTATTTATACACTATTTGTTTGTACAGTCTGATTCTCTCAAAGACATGGCCTACACATGCTTGTTTTACATCTTCACCAGTTTAACTCAATTCATGTAGGAGACGCCCTGCCTGTCATTACTGACATACACAATAACATTTCAGATTATGACAGCTAGGATTAAAAAATAAACCCTATTGCCACATTTCAGTTCTTAAAGCAGGCTTTATATGCAAGATGGATACAGACTCTTTAGTAGGGCCTGAAGCAATAGGACAAGTGGCAATGGTTTTATACTAAAACAGGCCAGCTTCAGGCTAGATATAGGGGAATTTTTTTTACAATCAGGATGGTAGAACACTGGAACAGGTTGTAAAGCATCACCAGCCGATCTCTTCACTCTTGTGAAGGACTTGAGGAAGTCTCACCCTGCAAGGTTTGCTAAGATAGCTAACCTGGTGTTTAAGAAGGACTAATCTGACATGTCAGGTTCACTCTTTCTGGAACAGTAAAAATTATTTCATAGAATAATTATTGATTTTTCCAGTTCAGATTTTTTGTTTAAAATCTCGTCAAAGATACTCAATGTGTGGGTTTCATCTCCATATGTTCTGTAAGAGACTACACTTAACAGATCTATTATATGCTGCTGAAACATTTAACCTCTAATTATTTTTTTTTCTAATGTACTTCAAATATCATACCCCTGTAAAAAGAAGGTACTAGACAGGGAGATAGTAACAACACAATATCTAAACAAATGCGGATACATCTCTCTCTGTATTTTGTAGTGTGGATGCAGCTGGCTTCTAGAATGCACATAATATTACTCAGAATTAGTAAAACAGGCTATTTCATCACCTGCTTGGTGGCATTATTCCATTATAGCAACATGGCTGCTAGAAAGAACCAGAATTATAACTGGGAAAGATGAAATGAGAGCTGCAAAGATGAATTACAGAAGTTTAGTGCAAACTGTCCATTTTCCTTTTTTCCTCATGATGTACATCGGGTTTGAAAGGATGATATGACTAACTGCTGCAGGTTGTTTTGTTCTCTGCAGAGTGCTGACTTAAACTAAGCCTCTGAGTATCTTCACTGAAAGACTTTTGAAAGGCTGATGTGACATATTGCACAACTAATTTAATGGCTTTAGAAAATGTAAATGAGATTCATTAAGAGAGCTCCTTGTATTGTAAACATTAATTTCTAAAGCCAATACCCCTATTGTCATGCCATATCTCAATACACAAATTTAAAACACTGAAGAAGTTGAAGTTTTTTGTTCCCATTAGCCTAAAGGAATTGTAACCATGTTTGCCATTCTAGCTAGAAAAGTTGTTATTTCCAGCCTACATTTACCCTCTACCTGCACAGTCTTTTGATATTTAAATGCCATTAAATTGTAATTTAAATGCCATTTCTTTCTCCTTGTCTAGTGAAGGTTTCCAATCTATTCATCTGTAGTTTATGCCAGTATTTTTTGTTTTATAATTGGTATTTCTTTTGTTCTCCAGTGGGTAATCAAAGATTTCCAACACACTGAGGGAGTAGGCAACCCAAGAAAAATAGTGATTAATTTATAGAAATGCTATGAACTGGTCACTACAAAAACCTTCATAGTGCTTGACATACCTTTCATTTGCAAAGGAATGAGAACCATGTAGAGCAGTCAGGGAACACAAGCAGCTTCTACTGGCGTGCAAAGGGCCAATTAAATAGGGAAATCTCACTGATTCTCCAGGAAAAGCAACATAACTGTTTTTATACCTGAACCAAGGAGTTTTCTACCAATTTTTTAAAGAAGAACCATCTTCTCATTCCTGCTGTTAGCCTTCATGAAATACGGTTAGGTACTGTTAGTGGCTACTTCTCAACCTTCTTTAAACTTGTACGACTAGTCTACACCATTTGTTTTGAAACACACATGGTCTAAAGTTGGGATTGTAAACATCAAGCTACTTAAGTGTAGCTACTAGTAGCAAAAACAATTTATCAGTCACAGTAACTCAGCTTTATCCTAAAGTGGCCCCTTTATATAATGGGCTACTCTCCAAAGAGTCCTGATGCTGAAATCCAGGGAACCTGTTGCCCTTTGAGAGCTAATGTTTTTCTGAAAACTGAGTTCTTTCACGAGAACAACATTTTGCCAAGATTCTTGCAGCACATATGCTGCTATCCAGCAAATCCACAAATTTTTATGTAGTTCAAGATGTCTTAGTTTTTCCACAGTATGATCTGTATAAATCACCAAAATCAACAGATAAATCATGAAAAATCCAATTTTTTTCTTTCCAAAAGTGAATTTTTTCACTGGTATCTCTAATCTCATTTTACATTTCTCACTTTTCCCGTGATGCCTTTGACTAAGCACACTGTTAGCACTAAATATAACCCTTCCAGAACAGTTTTTGGCTAATGTTTGGGATACATTTTAGCTGAGTTGACTTAATGCAAGTTCCTTGACCTACTGTTGCACCAGGAGCCTCCTGGCTACACGTACCTTGAACTTAACACATTGCTATGGCCTTATCAGATCAAAATTCATCTTTCCTTTTTCAGTATTTGGTACAACAGATCATAATGCAGTTCTTTTATTTAACTGTAAAGCCAGTCATGACAAGAGAGCACAGAATACTGAATTTCATTAGCTTGCCTTGCCCAACTGCATGGATGTTTGTGTGCTTGTCATTTGAAAAATTACTGTTGAGATGCATAAAATTAGAATTTTTTTCTCATGGAACATAACTCCAGACTAAAGGAAGTGCCCATTTTTAGTTTCCTGATAAACCATAGGTTAGATGAGGATTGCTGATATCCACACAGTGTATTAGACTTAAGGCTTTCCAAATCACTAACATGTGGTTTAACTGTGCTAATTATCCCTGTTGACAAGCTATTTTGTGAAAGAGAAAAGCAACTCTGATTTTTATTTCATTACTGAATAAACAAAAGCACATCCCAAAGCTGTGTCTATTGCAAAGCAGACACTCTCAGTTTTTGCAGCTTGACTGTGAAGCAAAAACGTTGTCTCAGTGTACTAATTTCCAATCAGAAATATGTGCAGAAGCAAAGTCACATCATGAAAAGTTAGGAGAAAAAAAAAAAGAGAAAGAGGATCATTCTATCTTGAAACCTTGATAATTCAGTAGCTTGACTTTTAAATAAAGAGAAACTACTTTTTTATTCCAGAGCAGTAAAAGCAAATCTCCACTTAGTAATCATGTTATTAACAATTATACCATTATTTCCCTGTGTGTTAAGGTTCTGTGCAGTGCAATCCCACAAATAATAGAACATGCTTCACAGAAATCTCTTGACTAAACTCCTTTGTCCTAGGAAACTACTTAGGTGGGTATCAGAATTTTCTTTTCAAGTTATACCATGTTATACAAATTTGAACAACAACCATCAAAACAAACAAAACAATACCCCCCAACATACACACAATAAAACACTTCAAGCACACTTCTCATAAAACAAATCTGTATAAAGCAATCCACAGAAAAAAAGGAATCAGAGGAACTATTCAATCATCTGTAAGTAATGAAATAATTTATACAACTGAACCAATGAAAACGGGGTAGAGGAAGAAATGCATTATTTAAGTGCCGAGGAACTGAAATCCAGAGGTTCCACAATGAACAACATCCTGAAGTTGGAATGTTAGTTATATAATAAATTGCAGGAAGCTCCTTGAAAGCTGGTCAACAAAAATTGTAATAATAATACACATATTAAGCTAAATTTCTAAACTGTTGCAGTACTGACTAGATGTATTCTCACAGCTGAACACTAGAGGATCACACAAATATCCTCAGAGGCAAATAACTGGAGTAATCTGAATTCTGTAAATCTTGCTTGACTAAAAAAAAATAGCCATTTCTGGCTCAGAAAAGGCTTTACCTTCTTCAAACAGAGGAAGAAAGATTCATTAACTTCATCATGTTTTCTATCGAGCTACATAAAAATAGTGAATCCCTGAAAGCAAATCTGTTTTATTTTTCTGATCTGGAAAGAGCAGTATCTGGGAAGCTCAATAACCTATACACGGCATGGGACAGTGGGTGAAAGTGCTGCTGATAAAATTTCCCTATCAGATGTGAGCAGGGGAAAAATAACTTTAAAACTGGCATTCCAGAAATGAAGGAGAAATCTTGTCTTTAAACAAGGGACAGAATTTTTTCCCCCATGATATTCAAGAAGGTAACAGCATTACATCCTCACCTTATTTCCATTTATTGTCACAAATCTATCCTTGTAGCTATGGTACGAATCACTTCTGTTGTTGCTTTGTTGGTGGCACTGGAAGAAATCCCCATTAGCAGGGCTGTGGCTGAACAGATTTAATCCATGCTACCATTTGGTCTGTTTTAACCAGCAACAGAGAGAAGGAAAAAAGATTCTTAGAGAAAAGTGACTTTACAAAGTACTCTATTACTTCCTTTCTATGTCTGTTTTCTTTATTTCTATGCACTCATGGAGCAAAACTTAAAAGAAAAAAAGGTAAGCAGACCTGATATCCCAGTGCCAAGGAGACCTTCCCCTTTTTGATCTTTTGGACTTTCTGCCTGGACACTGCTCCCAGATGGGACAATTTCAGTGTCGATGTCTCTGCACACTTGAAAGCATCTCTGTGACTGTTTTCTATATAAGCTCCACCCGGGAACAGAACTCTTCATGTTGTTGATCTCTCTGGTGAGCTCAAACTAGCAAACAAAATAGGCTTTCATTTCTTCCTCATTGAGCCTCAGAATTTCATTTGTTTCAGATATATACCCTATGGCGGAAAACCAAACAAATCAGATTACACCAGGAGAAAGCACACAACACAACTGTGACAATTTACAGTTGAGTGGGTTAGGATTTGTTGCTAGGGTATGGCTTAATTAAATAGAACCCAATTTTAAAAGGTTACCCTGTGTGCAGCTGTTAACATGTAAGCACTTGGCATTGAATGTAGAGAAAAGCTCCAAGGCAATTTATTCATTTAAACACCAAAAAATAAGCATGAAAAGAGAAAATTGGAATTGATATTTGGTTTTGGTTTGGTTGGTTTTTTTTTTATTCTAGTTTTATTAGTTAGGGGCAGCTCCTTAGGTAGCAGTTTTGAAATCTGTATGCAGAAAAGTGCACCGTGAAATCGACAAACTCTTAGACCCACATTCAACAGCATAAGGAAAAAGAATAGGACAGAAAATATTTTTACACAACAAGTAAAAGCTGAGCCTGCCAAAGATGACTACAGTTCCAGCTATATTACTGCCAACAGTGCATATGTTTCATATGGGCAGCTGAATGCTTTTCATTCAGTGTGTAAGAATCCTGTTCTCTTGACCTATATTAACTGGAAATGCTCTAAAATTTCCTGAAACTGAGCCATACAGAAACCTCTCACATATAATTATTCCCTGCTCTGTAAAACTTCTGAAGGTTTCTTTGTACATGTATTTATGGGCTATTGTTCTTAGTATTCAAAAAAAAAGGTAGTGGATTTCACTTGAAATTTGGAGAAAATAACCAAAAACCAGTAATTCCAAATATGTCTAAACTGCATCCTAAATAGGCTTTTTGGCAAGCCCAGGCAGTCCAGATGAGATACACTGTGAGAACATGCTAGGTCTCTCTGCTGGCCTATATGCCCAGATTTTCTCCTTAGAAACAGAGTGTATATATACGTGTGAATGGAAAACAGCACAGATTTTGTCCTACAGGGAATCAACCTGCTCAGGGCAAGTGTCCAAGTCTGGAAACTGGGAAGGTTTCTCAGATCCCAAAGTATGGACATAGCCACAAAGAGACAGGGTCTGGCTTCCCAGTTCTCTGGTTTTCAGGATCCAGTTGTCCAAATGGTCTGTAAATAGGCCTAAAAGTCTTCAGTGTCTCCTGTGTTTTATCAACCCATCTTCAGGAAAGAAAGAAGAATTCTGAGTATTGATGTGACAAGCTTCAGATCCCAGCTTTCAGATCCTCATGAATCAATTTGATCAGAAATTAAAATAAGGACCAAATAAGGTGCTTGATGGAGACAGAAGACAAAACATCGACCAGTAAAGCAAAGTACATGAGAAGACACATTTCTAAGAAAATGCTGTGGTACAGTTCTTGAACAGCATCCTGTAAAGTAGAACAAACAACATAATCTCCCAGCCATTCCTTCTGTAGGCTTAGGAGAGATCATTCAAAAATAAAAATACATTGAAGAAAGATAGCTACACCCAAACATACCACCAAAACTGTAGAAAATCCCTATCTTTGCTGGAAATCTGTAACTACTACAGTGGCAATAGACAGTACAGTGTTTCCTCCTGTCCAATGCATTTGTGAACTATGTAGTCTATGAAAAGATTTCTAGTCTTGTAAATCATAATTTCTGAGTTTCATAGGTTTCCCAAGCACTTCTCACAACAAAGAATGAATCACATCAAAACTCAAATGCAGCAGCTTTATATCAAATACGGAACAGAGTCTGTAAGTAATATATAAAAGTAAAGACTTTCATATCTCACTGAAACTCTGGAGAGTGTTTTTTTCTTGGAGGTTTTTCACACAACACACAGACTAAACTACTTTGCTAGTTTTCTGGATCAGACAACAAATCAATAAATGAAAGTGATATAGTAGTATAACACAATATTTTCCCATTTTCTTGACAGCAAATATTCAAATAAATAATGAAGTCAGACTAGCTACCTTTGGAGTGATAGTGATCTAATCTCTCCACTGAGGTTGCACTTTTCTCTCTGTGCTTCCAACAATCAGAAGATGGTTAATGTGACTGATAGAAATCCTATATGTTGGTTTCCTTCAGGCCACTAGTAACTTCATCTCCTTCTATGTCAGTTGCCAAGGGAACCAGCAAATTGAGTCAGTGATAAACAAGGTAATCAATTTTAGTTATTTCCTCTGCCTTTCTGTACTAAGCCAAAATGTTCTTTTATCTCATTAAGCTGATCAAGCTTCACTTAATACAGCTCTTATGAAAAACAATACTTCTCTTGCATCACAACAATAGAGCGTGACAGCTGGATGAACTGAAAACTAGCCATATTCACAAGTGTCAAATCAAAGCTTGTAAAAGTGGCACAGCTCTTAGTAATAGACTTCAGAAATGCCTAGTCCTTTAATGGCAGATAGGCAGTGTAGACATATATGCAGGAATTAATTTGATCTTTATTTTTATCCACAGCTAGCTAGTTCTGAACTGAGCAACATCAAAGAAACAAATGAGAAGAAAGTGAATTGAGGGCTCAGACTTTAGATACACGTGAAAAAAAACCACCTAAGCCAAATCTGAGTGAGTAGAATGACAATCAGATGTGAGTTTAGAAAACATTTTGGAGTGAATTTTTAGTGGACAAAATGTTGCTATTATAATCTTAGCATAGACAGCAATGTGGTTACCATTCAGAGACCCTAAAAGAAGCAAAGAGAGATTATGAAAGTCACAGCAGAACACAGTCCAAACCCCAGACATTGCTTTGTTTGAGGACAGTGGAACATGGATCAGAAGCATTTTTGAAGTCAGGCACCCAGAACACCACCTGTCCTTCAACTGATGTATTCCAGGTTAAAACCTGCTGAAGTTAGTGAAAGATTTTACCATCAGAGTTTTGCATCAGGTGTTAGCATTCAAATATATGATTGAATACACTGACAGTAAACATAAATAATGTATTTATTAAAAGTGGAAAAAAGTGACAGTATAAAACTTACAGAAAGGGTTACACATATAGAAACATAACACAATATACAATTCAGTCTCAAATCACTGATAACTACTTTTTAAAAGAACTAAAGTGTGTCTTAATTCAAATTAGCTGACAAAAGGAACAAAAAGAAAAAGAAGAAAAAATATTCCTGACTAACACTGATAACTTAAATTCCCAGTACTACAGAGAAGTTCCTATTCATGTTTTTTATTTAATGACTTGGAGTTTCTACCACCTTTCTATCCCAACTGCAGTTTAATGTACTTGGAAATTACAGGAAATATATCTGTCCAGTTACGCTAGAGTAGTTTTGAAGCAGCAGCTATGAAGGATTTTAAAATCAAAGTAATCTCTACTGACTTCAAAGAGTAGTTTATATTATTTCTATTTACGGAAAAGAGATTCATTGAGCTATATTGAAGTGTAAAAGGGATCCCTCTTTAGCAAAGAAATTCCTTCATAAAGGCTTATTCCATAGTTTTACTATGTCAAAACAAGCTCCTGTGAGGTCCCATGTGTTTTCAAGTCAGGATGTTCCAAACAAGGTGGTGCACTGGTGTCATGCATGATAATACTGTATTACAGATGAACAATATTTATATCAAGATGCTAACTGGGACAGAAAATCTGCTCACCCATCTCCTGTCAAAGACTGTTAACTGTGCCATGGTGGAGAGAGGGAGAACCTTTTCTTACCTTTGCTATCTTCATGGGTGCTAAGATGACCTGGAGGCAAATAAAGGAATTGCAAAGTTAGAAACTAGGAACTAGGTTATACTCTCCAGATGTAATGAGGAAAAAGACATCACCATCAAGCACAACTGGTTCTTCCCATTCCTTTGTGAGGAACTCTGCTTCTCTTTTTGCCTCTTCTATTTATATTACAAGCACATGGTAAGGTACAGATTTTTGAAGTTGTTCTCTGAAACCAAGTCTTTAGCTCTGTCAGTATTGCAAACTCATCTGTGTCTTTTGAGGTAGACTTGTGTTCACTGTCAGGTAGACAAAAAATTCCTTTTTCTCATCTATTTAATACTTGATATGGGACTGCACCACCAGAATCCCAACTGTTTTGGAAGACTGTTGCTTCTAGTTATTTTCGAACAGGAAGCTTGATTCAACATTTTGCTTAATAGAGATGAATTTCATTGCTTTGCTAAATTACAGATATGCATTTAAATTTGCTCTTCAGCAAAGCTCTATAAAAATCCAGCTTATTTGAAATAATTTCTTTTACAATTATAAAACTGTATTAATAAATACAAAAACGTGCATGTGAATGCAAACATCTTGTACCCAAAAAGACACTAACCCTTGCAGTACACACGATACCTTTGCGTGAATTTCTTTGGATAATTTCATCCCCCTCTTCTGCTGATGAAGTCAGTCTGGAAGGACTTTTTGGAAACTGCTACCAATGAGAAAGGTCAGTGCTGTTATTTCATTCATAACAGCTAGACTTGAAGACAGCACTGAATAGGTAGCTATATCCCTTCCTTGGATTCCATACCTTCAAAAAATGTTTAACTTCTGAATCAGACTTTATAGATTTCATTGAAGATTGCCTGGAATCCTTTTGATAGGCATAATTAGTATTTAGAAAATATATTGAATAATTTGGGGAAGAATCCTTCCAGAAGCATCCAGTCAGGCCCTGTCTAAACAGTGATACTGATTAATTCTCTTTTTATAAAGATATCAGATATTTATTGTAGGTTTATTACATACACATATTTATTCCAGATAATGGGACAATAAATTTTTGGAAAGGTGGTTTTTAAAGGCTGCCCTGGACGAACAATTTATTTGAAAGACTTAGAATTGGAAGGTCCTAACATACTAGTTCTGGCTTTTTAAACTCTTACTCTTGACAAGATGTTACTATAGGGAATGTCTTTGAACAGACCTCAGACCTCATCTCTCTGCAATAGCTCTATGAACCTTCACCAGGCTGGGATATCACATCAATGAAACCAAAGAGCTGGCAAGCATTTGGCAATATGCTTGGAACTCAAAGCACTCAGTCACATTCTAGGAAAAAAAAATCTCTTCAGTGTTTAGAATAAAAATTATTCAGAGATTTTTTTAACGGGCTATTCTCATATTCAAAGATCAAAAGGTCTGTTCAGATGCCCCTTAAGCAGATTACTTTTTGTAACATTTCACCTAGCTCTTAAGGTGAAGAAAACAAAATATTACCAAAGTCTCCTGCACCCTTCCTGTAGACAACAACTCTACAAGTTCTATAAATATTCTGGCCAATGATAAGGCATTCTACTTATTATTTGTCATAATAATGTATGTCTTTTATTCTGTTTTGTGATGAGCCATGAAACTAGAAATTACCTTCTATAAAAAATATAGGACATGTTTACCCTCTTTATGCTAAGATTTTTGTGCAGTTTTTATGGGATCCCTATTTTTTAAGAGAGAGGGAAATAATTTGTGAAGTTATAGTCTACTTACAGGGCCATTATTAAAGCATCATAATATTTATAAAGCGTGCTTAGCATTTAACACTGCTCTCACTTGTTTTGTTAATATTTCTTAAATGGCAACATAACTAATAACACAAAGCAAAGCCATTAAAAAGCAACAGATATTTAAATATAAACCATTGCTTTAGCACTCCATCTAATCTTTTCTTTTATTGATGGCAGAAGAAGAAGTAAGGTAATTTACGTATATAATTTTTCTCACTATAGCAATTAAAAAAACCCCAGTCTGTTAGCTACTACAATCGACATCTACACATCAAAATTTGTTTTCGGTGGTATATTTCAGTCATCAGCCTGTATTTAGTGGGACAGGGATCATGTTCCCTTAGAAATTCCTTTGATTTAGCAATTCAGGTTGAACAGATAAAGGAGAGATCTCATCATCATCATGGCTAGGCTTCACGAACAAAGATTTGGGAAGGGCTCTACCCACGTTTCTTGCAAGCGCGTTGGTGGCTAAAAAGGCCAATACGAGAAGGGCATGTCCGGTTGCAAAAGGAGAGATCTAATGAACAGATAATTAAAATTAGAAGTCATGGTAATTGGTGGGCTTGGAAGACAGGCTCAGTAGACAGCCCCACCTTTTAGTACTTAGGTTTGGTTAAACTTTAGCAGCAAGAGAAATGAAAAAAAATAAATTTAAACATATGATGGATGTGCTGTTAACAACTTCAAATGCTTTAGCCTCTCTTGGATTTATTTTATACTGAATGTCTGGAAGCATTGAAGCCTATTACTACTATTTTTTTCTGCATGGCAAATTGTATGAAAAAGTAACACTGCAGAGCAATCAGCTGTGGTTCTAAACAATGAAGAGGGCTTTTTTGTAGCATGTGGCCTCTGAGACGGTTTAGCTTCTGGAAGTCCTGGTGATGCAATTTGGAATGATAGAAATTCAAGACCCTTCAGTGTTTTCTAAAAACTGTACATCACAGAATGTGTTGATCACAAGCATAGCATGGCTGTCAGAAGTATTTTACTTTGCTTTAAGGAGTGGCCTTTTAATTGTCCCCATTTACTGTGCCTTGGCTCAAAACATGGGGAGAACTAAGAGTGTCCAACCTTGTTTCTTTTCAGATTGTGTCAATCTGGAAGAGCTATTCTAACTGCTCAGATCTGATCTGGCCAACTGAGAATACTAGAGGTTGTCTGAAGTAGAACTTCTGAAATGTGTGTTGTGAACACTGTGCGCTACTCATCAGCAGTGCTACCTCTGAAATCCTCTTCTCTCCTCCCAAGCCATTTACTCTCACAGGGACTGCCAGTAGCAGGATCTCTTTGAAGCTTGTGCTTCCTCCCCAAAGCAGAGCTGGTTCCAGAACTAGGGACCTGACCAATAAATGCAGGGAGCTTCATGTTCGAAAGAAGACTTATCTCTCATTCTGGGCTATAACCTCTTGTTCTGCAAGCTCTGCTTTGCAGGAAAGAGGGGACGGGAGGGCTGTGAAAGACAATCTGATGAGCATACAGAAGATCAAGATCTGCAAATGAAGTGGCAGCAGCGAACATAAGACTGGGAATAATTGCAACTCTGAATCATGATTCTTTTTTTTTTTCAGGTCACTGCAGCTTCATTTCGCCCTTTCTTCTGGGTATAATCCTTCTTCTTATCCCTGCATATCTTTTTCTGTCTTTTCATTCGTACTTAGTTATTCGTGAGGAGGAATTGATTCTTATAGAAACTGTTATCTCATTGAGTCTGTAGTTCAGTTAAGGCGTATCTGTCTGAAGAATGATACAACAAAGAAGGCCCTAGTTATGTGGTTAAAAACTTGTGAAGTCCAGTCCATTGTGGGATAAATGAGTAGCCTCAGGAATGTTTTAGCACAGATTTGTACTAAAATAAATCTGGATCCAGACATGACTCTTCTTTTTTCAAGGCTGACAAGTCAGATTTACTTGCTGTACCTCCTATGTAGCCAAAACTGAATTGATGTGTTCAACACTTTAAAGGCCCCTACACCTTCACCCTTACCTTCCTTTCTCATCCCTGGTTTCCTCTCTTAAATGGCTATTGGTGTGTAATTAGACTGGAATAAAGTAATAAAGTATTTATCTGTAAATTACAGTATTCTTCCTAAAGGCCCTAGATGTGCTTGCCCATTCTTTTCTGTGGATTAGATTGAAAACACATTTGTGAGAATGATCATCATCTTTTTGAATTCCGGTTAGACCTTAAGTTATTGTTTTTATCTTTCGATCATATGTAAGCAATTTAAGGTATTCAACTTAATCATTTACACTGCTGTAAGTGACTTTAACATTTGCAAGATGATACAAATTAAAGTAAAGCCCACATCATCAATTTTAATACACTTCAGGTTTTAGAGCACTCCACTTCTTATACCTACACAAATAATTATTTTCCCCTTTTTGATTTTAATATATGCAATACAATTCTTTGATCTTTCAGAATCCTTGTCTATATTGTTTGAAACAGAAATACCAAGTGCCAAAACACAAAACCACCGTCACAATAACTATAAGTAATCGAAAAACTGAGCATTTATTTCCTACCTGCCTGTAGAGTTCACAAAGTCCAGAGACTGCCCTGTGCTAAACAAGTTGTGCTTCCTTTAATGATGTTTGTTGTAGACGACGGGAAAAGAATCACACGACCAGTATTGATCAT
>NW_020925354.1:1020343-1036713 GCF_003984885.1 Neopelma chrysocephalum | reverse complement strand
GAATCTTTCCTCTTTCTATTAACCAAGTTTCTACAATATTTACCACAGATGTTCATTTAATTATGGATGAAATCATAATATCATAAACTAACAGATGCATACTAATATTTTTTTTAACAGAGAACCTAAAAAATACCACCAGAAAATCAGGCCTGCCCTGTTTCTTTTCAAATGGCCCTCAAATATACAGATTGCAGACATGATTTTTCAGATGTGTTCACTAGACTCTAATTTTGCTTTGAGGTCCACATTTTCTTTTACTGTTTTAGGCTGAGTTTTTTTCAAATATATACATATTTATAGGATGTAATTGGAAATCTGCCTTGGGTAGAGAAACATGCCTATCTGTAGGGAATTAGTATTTGCACTTGTCTAGCAAGTAACAGCTGCAGAATAGCCATGTAATACTTTTATATCTCCTCCCAGACCAACAAACTTAAAATATCAAGTACTATACTAAAGCGTGTGTAGGATAAGGCCTGACAACAGTAGAAGGCTATGAAAAAACCCACAGATAATTCTCACAAGCATTAAAAAAGTTACCCATATACAAGACTGTCTACTCTTTTATATGGGTCTGAATCATGGGTCATTTACCGCCACCACTTGCGACTCTTAGAACGCTTCCATCAACGCTGTCTCCATACAATCCTAAACACCCACTGGACTGATTACATGGCTAATGTGTCTGTTCTTGAACAGGCAGCAGTTACGAGTATTGAGGCCATGTTGCTGAGAACACAGCTGTGTTGGGCAGGACACGTCTCAAGGATGGAGGACCACCGCCTCCCTAAGATCGTGCTTTGTGGTGAACTTGCCACTGGCTGCCATAAGAGAGGAGCCCCGAAGAGGAGATACAAGGACTCCCTGAAACAACATCTCAGTCTTGGCCATATTGATCGTTATCATTGGTCTACTCTGGCCTCCAATCGGGTGACATGGAGACACACTATCTATAATGCTGCTGCTTCTTTTCAGAACACACACAGAATCATTCTTGAGGAGAAAACACAACACAGAAAGAACTGTGTCTTGCCAATACCGCCCAAGGAGACTTTCCGCTGTGCCTTTTGCACAGTGTGAGACTTGTCTATCTCACATTGGCCTTTTCAGCCATCAGCATGCTTGTAGCGAGTGTGGATAGAATCCTTCTCAAATCTTCATTCGCAAAGCCTAGCCTGTGGGGTGAAGTCGCAGCCCCACAATTGAAGTTTGAGAAGTTTGAGGTATTGCAGAAGTTAGGCCGTGTTCCATGGGAACAGTGGAGCTAATTAGATAGCTTCCATGGACACAGCCTTGAGTTGCAAAGAATACAAGGTTAAAGCTGTTTGGTAATGTGCAGGTGCTGAATTCCTGGGTGTTTTTGTGAGAATATGTTTATGCTGTGTGTGTGGGAAAGTAGAGGCTAGCGATCTCAATAAAGGCTGCCTGCTGTGCTGAGCAGACAGACATCTCTGTCTCATCACCTTTTGCATGTCGTGTGTCTTTCTTCCTCCACGGACCAAGACCTGACGACAGGTACCATACGACAATGGTGGCCTGTGCGAGGACCAGAAAAATACTGTTGAGTATTGCCCGTGTCGTCTGGAGTATCACGACCGGAGGTAATTAGGCTGCGGGGTGAGGTGCAGCGAGGTCTTGGTGCTCAGGAGCTGTTTAGCAGCGGGGCGCTGCAGGATCCGGGTCCGATTATTTTTTCACACCTGAGCGCAAGCATTTCTGCCACACTTGGAAGGCATAAGTTGTCCGGAGAGCCCAAGTGCATCTGGCACTTGGTAAGGCACAGGTGAGCTCCTGAGATTTTTTTTCCTAGTGCCTCTGAGGGCAGAACATGAGTGCAAATGAAAAGCGTGTTTTTATCACCTGGAAAGCTTTGTTACGGCGTCTTGGTGTTAGACGCGACGAAAATAAGTTATGTCACTTGTTACTGTTGTGTCTTCGGAATGGGAGAGAGGCTGCTTTGGCTGGGAGGACATTAGAGTGCTAAAGAAGAGGGGCCGGGTGGAGCCGAAGGGAGCCGAAGCGGGATCGGAGGTCACGCAGCGGGGCCAGGGGCAGCCGAGTGGCCCCGCCAAGATGAACACGGTGTTGACGGTCTGGCAGTACGTGTCCCAGATAATCAAGGACAGCTAGGCCATGAATGTGCTACTGATGGACGATCTTGTAAATGCAGTGACTGATTTTCACCTTAAGGAGCTTTCTACGTCTCCTCCGGACGGTACCGTGGCTGTGCACCCAATGCCGGGTTCATACGCCATGACTCCGAGTGCCTCCGGGGTGGCGCCGGGTCCGGCCTCGGCGCCGCTGAGTCCGTCTGTGCCCGTGCGGGCAGCGGCAACTGCGGCGCGGCCCCGGCGGCAGCGGCTGCAGCCCTGGTAGCAGCTGCAGTCCCAGGCGTTGGCTCCAGGCGGAGCGGCCCCGGCCCTGACCCCGGTCCTGGCCCTGGCCCCGGCGTGGCGGGTGGCGGCGGGTGGCGGCGGCTGTGGCGTTGTGCGTGGCACTGGCTGGCGCACTGCTGGGGGCTGCAGGGCCGGGGGGCAGCGGGCCGGTGACATTGGCAGCGGTTCCGTGTGCGGTTGCGGTGCCGTGTGTGGCCCCGCTCAGCGTGCTGCCACGGGGCTGCAGAGCCGGGGTCCGGCAGGATCGCTGCAGCAGCCCCGGCTCCAAGCGGCACGCCCACGCATGCGCCGGGGGCAACTCCATGCGCAAAGGTAACTCTGTGCGTAGAGGTAACTCCATGAGCGGAGGCGACTCCCTGCGCAGAGGCAACTCTGTGCCCAGCACCCGCGGCGCGGACCTCGGGCAGCGCTGTGCCTTGTGCATGAGGGCCAGCGCAGCGGACGGCGGGGGTTTCTGTTTCTCCCGCGCTGCTGACAACCATGGTCCTGAGCGGTATGAAAAGGGGGGGGTATCCCTCCCTCTTCTTCAGTAATTCTACTTTCGCGGCGGGTGTTTCCCCTGACAACCCTCCTCTCCCTTGCAGCGTGCCTGCAGCAGCGCTGACCCCGGGGGGGTGGCGGGCTGGCAGCGGCGGCCGCAGTGTTAGGCAGTGCAGTGGGGGACTGTCTGTCTTCTCCCCTGTTTTACACACACACACACACACACACACACACACACACACATCCCCTCCCGGAACATGTCCATCTGCAGCTGTTCCTCTCCTCCTATGTATCGTTCTTTTTGTGCAGACCACATACCTAAAGTTGCGATGTGAGAAGAGCAAAGGCAATTTGACTCCTCTTCTTGATTTTTCTCCAAATGAAACCAGCCTCTATTCCCCCTCCTCCCCCTCCCTCCCTCCTCTCCACGGGAGACGCAGGGGGGGCAAAGAGTGAGAAAAGGTGAAGAAGGGAAGACAAAAGGGGGTAGTCCTGCCCCCTGCAGAAGTCGTTCTGTTGCCTAGAGATCCTGGTTCTTTTTGGGAAGGTGTACGACAACAGGCTACCCTGAGTGGAAACTGGAATTTTTGTGATAAAATAAGGGTGCCCTTGTTCTACGAAACAGTTTGAAACTTCCCAGGATGGTATCCTGGCCTTTCCTGTTGTACTTGTCTTTTGCATGGAAAGTTGTACAAGATTTCTAATTTAATGTTACCAAATGTGGTGGACATTCCCCTCAAGTTATGAGACTGATAAGAAGTACACAGTGTGAGTGACGGATGACTGAGGTGGCCACCTATGCCTGCTGGGAAAAAGACTGTGTGAGAGAGAGAAACTGTGTGGAAATGCAACTATGTAGACTTAAAAATACTTTCCGTAAGTGTCAAGATTTTAAAAAGATGTGTAACATGATTCTGTTGAACCATAGTGAGTCCTTATTCTGCATGGCATATGAACTCTTCAAATTCCCACCTTAAGTAATTCCACTCTTATGAAACCTGGTGAGGTTTTGGTTATTTTGGGCCTAGCCCTGTCTGGCTGGCCATTTGATTAGGACTGAAGTTAAATAAGAGACTCTTACAAAACTTGATATTCTATTTCAGCCTTGTATGAGGTTTGTGGAGGTTGAATCTCAGGTGGAGCCTTTTCACTAGTGTTGTTCCTTTTTCATGTGTTGTGCTGCCTATGGGCTGTACCTGTGTGGGCTGTGCAGGAGGCAGAGTCGTTTGAGCTTTTGTGTGTTTTCCAGGGTTTAAATCAAAGGTCATCAATGTTACTGCCCTGCTTGATCAGCTTGTTGCGGGGGGGCCCCTGCAGACTGTCAGGGCCATCCTGCATGCTTTCTCAGAGGCATCAGCTGTGTTATAGATGGTGTGTCTCCAGGCCTCCTGGCTGGAGGCCAGAATGGACCAGTTATGTTGATCAGTGTGCCCAGGGCTGAGATGTTGTTTCAGGGAGTCCTTGTGTCTTCTCTTTGGAACTCCTCTTGTGCAGCAGCTGGTGGCAAATTCACTGTAAAGCACGATCTTGGGGAGGCGGTGGTCCTTCATCCTTGAGACGTGCCCTGCCCAGCGCACCTGTGTTTTCACCAGGATGACCTCAATACTTATGACTACTGCTTGTTCTAGAACAGACGTATTACTCACATTATCTGACTAGTGGATTTTTAGCATTGTACGAAGGCAGCGTGGGTTAAATTGTTAAATTAGCTGTTCTAGTAGCACAATTGCGGGATTTTGGGATTTTGTTTTGTTCGTGTTGGAGTCATTGATGCTAATTATGCGGGACAGATCTCTGCTATGGTTTTCACACCTTATCCACCACTGACAATTCCTAAAAGGGATACGAATAGCTCCACTTATACCTTTTCTGAGTTGTGTTCCCCAAGCAGAGCCTTGTGAGTGTCGGGATGGTGGATTTGGTTCTACTGGCACACCACAAGTCTTTTGGTCAGTGTCGATCTCTGCGCAACGTCCACAGCTGACCTGTGCTCTCCACGATACTTGAAGCTTGCCATCAGTTGTCCAGGCGAACGAACTTCTGCATTCGGGAGCTGACGTAACTATCATTGCATGGACATCCTGGCCGACCTCCTGGCCTGTGCTCATGCCAGGGGTCGGGGTTGTGAGACTGGGAGTTGCTGCTCAGAGTTTTCTTTCAGAACATGCAGTGCTCATTACTGATACTGAGGATCAGCTGGGTGTTTGTGTTGGAGCTGTGTTGCTCCTGAGAAGGTGCAGCAAGAGGAACCCTGGAAGTATTTAGGGTTCAAAATTACACGGGAAGCAATCATTCCTCAGCCAGTCCAATTGAATATTAATGTGAAAACTCTTACTGACGTACAAAAGCTATTAGGGTCTTTGAATTGGATTAGGTCCTATTTGGAATTGACAAACACCCAGCTGGCACCTCTATTTGACCTGCTCAAATATTCTGACAATCCTCAGGAACCAAGGGAACTGACTAAAAGAGCAGTTCAAACCATCCAGCAAGTAGAGCAGGCTTTACATTCTAAATTTGTTTCACGAATTGATCAATGTCAAATTGTCTAATTTTTCATTCTTGCAGATCACAGTGTTTCTTTTGGAGCATTGGTACAGCGGTCTGACCACTGGTCTGATCCACTGCACATCCTAGAGTGGCTATTTTTGCCTTATTGGGCTCAAAAAAAACCCCAAACAAACAAAACAAAACAAAAACCAAACAAACAAACAAACAAACCTGCTCCTGGCTTGTTTGAGCTCATAGCTCAATTAATCATTAAGGCTAGAAAAAAGGTGCATAGAGTGTATTGGTAGAGATCCAGCTCACATTGTTGTACCCGTAAGATCTCATTACTTTGAATGGTGTCTGGAAAACAAATATGAATTGCAAGCTGCTTTAGCTGTGTTCCATGGCCAAATTTCTTATCATTCACCTTTACAACCCCTTCTTAAGTTTTTAAGGGAAATTCCAATTGGACAAAAATACTATACAGCAAAGAACCCCTCAACGTCTTTATGGACAGCTCGAGGAAGGCAGGTAAAGCTGCGGTACTGTGGACAACAGAATGTGGATGGCAGCATCAAATCGTTCATCAAGAGGATTCTCCTCAGTTTGTGGAACTTCGAGCTGTAACTCTTGCTTTTCAGTTATTTCCTAATCAGCCTTTAAATGTTATTACTGATTTTGCATATGTTGTTAATTTGTTACAGCAACTTGATCAAGCGGTGTTGTATTGTCCATTTCCAGGTCTTATTTTTCGAGCGTTGTTTGTACTTTAAATAACTACTTTGTAGAGGTTAGAGTCTGGCCAGGAATCCCTGCACAGCCAATAGGGGGGCCTTGTACATCTGGAAGGTTGGTGGTTGCGGTTGTGTTGCTGATGCTGCCTTGTCTAGTGTCGTTCCTGCAAAGGGCCCTGCAGGATACGATACAGGCGGTCTTTGCTGCACAACTACAGACAAGGGGGGAATTGTGGGGTGAAGTCTCAGCCCCACAATTGAAGTTTGAGAAGTTTGAGGTATTGCAGAAGTTAGGCCGTGTTCCATGGGAACAGTGGAGCTAATTAGATAGCTTCCATGGACACAGCCTTGAGTTGCAAAGAATACAAGGTTAAAGCTGTTTGGTAATGTGCAGGTGCTGAATTCCTGGGTGTTTTTGTGAGAATATGTTTATGTTGTGTGTGTGGGAAAGTAGAGGCTATTGATCCCAATAAAGGCTGCCTGCTGTGCTGAGCAGACAGACATCTCTCTGTCTCATCACCTTTTGCGTGTGGTGTGTCTTTCTTCCTCCACGGACCAAGACCTGACGACAGGTACCCTACGACACTAGCCATGATGAAAAAAGTTATTAATGAAGCAATGATATTCATTGTGTGCAAAGACTGTGGAACCTAGGTCCATCTAACCACTATTTTGCTCAGATTTGAAAGCACTGAAACTATTAACAACCCACTTACTCTTTAATCCATTTTGTGACAGTGTACACTGTGAGACATTCTATTATGTGATGTGAAAGGCAATTTTCCTAAAGAAATGAATGACACCTTATAGCATTCACTGGGTGGGGAAAGGGGGAAAAGGGGAAAGGGAGAAAAAGAAAAATCAGGCAATTGCTATGTTTTAGCTTAGACATCTATTTAATCTCAAATATTCAGTATAATGGTGAAGAAATTTTATCTCCTCTTCAGGATTAATTGGTATAGCCTGTTGTTAGCTGTCTCAGGATTCAAGTTAATACTTCAAAATAACTCCTGCAGGCAAATAGTTCTCACTACGTGATGAGAGACAGTGAGCTCGCTTGTGTGGTGATATTTAGCTGCAGCTTGCAACACTTTTACAGCATTGTGTCTGACAGTTTGCAAAATAGAGCAGCCTCTGCAGCTTTTTGAAAATGATAATTACATAGTTCCATTTGATTTGTTTAGGATGTACAGAAACAGTTATCTTTAAATAGTTGAAATTGCCTGACACTGAAAAATAATTCCACCCTGCTTTATTTGTAATTGATCTAGCTGGAATAATCCTCCTTTCCTGTAAGTAACCGATCTGAATGATGCTAACTAACCTGATACAAAAGAGAAATAAACTTTAAATGTTGAGGTTTCCACTATAGGAAACATTGTTTTTCATGTTCAGTTTGACAACCTTCACTCATTACGTGACAATCAAAGGGCAAAGAGAAGTTGGTGCTGATGGGCAATTGTCAAACTGCACAACGTGAGAGCTGACAATACAGTCAGAGATAAACCTTCCTCCTCTCTACACAGTAATGCCCAGATCTCATCTGAGAAACACAGCCAAACTTGTCCTGATAACGATTTCCATCCACTTCCAGCCACTTGGGAGTGTTGTCAAGTTACTACTTTCATTCTTTAATTGTTAGTTAATGATCCAGCAAGGAATTTTGCCCTGGATCCTTCTGAAGGACAAAGATTCAATGCCAGCACTGCCTCACAGAGCAATGACCTGGAGAACTATGGAAGCCAAGGAAATTTAGGTGGGTCTTAACTGATATTCCTGGAAGAGCAATAGAAGCCAGAGAATTTGCTACTCCCAAATTAAAAAAAAATAAAAATTAGAAATGTTAAAATTCAAACAATTTAAGGACAACTCAAACTTCACTGTGTGCTTGTTTCTCCAGATCATTGACAAAATTTATGCACTGAATAAAGCCTGTCCCTCACCAGCACTATGGACTCGGTTTCCACCCTGAAAAGTCATACTTTACTTCCTACACTTCATTCAGCTTTCCGTCTTCAAAAGCACCTGTCCTCCAAACCTGTGGCAATTTACAAAAGAGAAAATACTTAGAAATTCAACCCAATCCTAATTATGATAAAGAATTGGCCCTTTTGAAATTTTTTTATATGTTACCTGCTGGTATGTTTGCAGGCTAAGAATGAGGTGTTAATAAGACATGTCAGGGAGAAGGAGGAAGGACAATGAAAAGGAAAGAACCTCTACACCTTGTTCATTGCTTCTTTTTTTGGCAGAGTGCTACAGAAACACTCTTGGTGATCAGGAATATTAAACAGTGCAATAACAGTACAGGTGGTCCAGTGCTCACATGAACACACTCCAGTATATTAGAGGCACTGTTGAGTTAATAAACCATGCTGTAAAGGGAGTTGCTTAAGAATAAGGGAGTAGCCTAAGAATAATTTGCTTGCGGCATTCTTGATCATAAAGAATGCCAGAAAGATAGCTATAGTGAAAGAGCTCACAAACTAAAACAGTTACAATGCTGTAGAAAATCTGATGTTGAAAAAATGGATAGCTAGGACAAAGTAGTGATATCCAGAAAACCTGAAAAAAGTGAAGTGACACATTAAAAATATTTATTTTCTCCCGCTGTATTAATAGATCAAGGAAGCTGCTGGTAAACACAGGCAAGTCCTACTAAATTGCAAAAGATGATTGAGAAAACTCACAGTTATATCAGAGGGAAAAAATCTTCCCAATAGGAGTACCCCAAACAACAGGCATAACTTTATTGCCCCAAAGGCTATTCCAAAACTGGTTAGGGTGATGACACTCATAAAATATCTGCCTAGGTACAGCATGAAAACATACAGCCAAGATCCCGCTCCGGTCAATTAATTTTTTTAATCATGACCACAAAATGGTGGATTGTGGAATTAGTTAATATGTTATTTGGCTTTCAAAACACGAACAAGATGATTCCAACATATATTAGAACCTAGACAGCAAAAAACCCCAAAAATTAAAACAAAGCCCTAAAGTAAAGCCCTAAAGAGCAAGAAGGGACTATGAGACTGGAAATTCTTTTTTAAAGATAGCATTTGTTGGGCCATGGACATACAGGACATGATGAACCCTATGTTTCTTTGTCAGAAACATTACTTCAAAATTATATTGTCACTTTGAAGGTATTTTCTTTTTTGCTATCCTCAAAAGCTGCAGATGTGCTGTCTATAAAAGTTTTTATTCTTATGCAAGACTGGCTGAGACTAAATATTTCTTCATATTGAGTGGACCATTGTAAGGTTATCACACTTAGAGACTTTCATGATCTTCAAAGTATACTATTTGCAACAGGAATCTTTGGCAGGAATGTGTTATAAGAAGACTTGAAGGTAGATATTTTAAATAAAGTCAATTTGCTTTTAGCCATTTGAGCCCCTATCATGTTCCATTCCTGCTTAAACTACCTAAAACTTGCAGATCAAACACAATTATTTCAGTGAAACTTATCAGAAAAAAAAGTTAAGAATACAATGTGGCACTGCAGAGATTAATTGAACTATCATGTTCCAAGGTAGTCTGTAATGAAATTGCTAAAAGCTGCCCTGGAGTTTTCATTAGTGCTAATACATTTGTGATTGAGGCAGAAATGATTGTGTTTTTCTCAATACAATGTAATTTGGTTAGGAAGCAAATTTGATTATTCCTATAATCTTTCTGCATACTAATGGTTTCCAAACAGTATCCAATATATTCGACATATTTACCTCACCGAGCAGTGTAGCATGGTTGGTATGACATTGTCAAGGAGAAATAAGGGTATATTTTGAGCAGTGAGGTCTCAGGAATTGCCCTTCCTTGTTTCTGTGTGTCATAGCATGGAGGTCTCTGTGGGCCATGAATATGGCCCAGTGACACTGCTTATACTTACCAGTATATACAGTTGCCAGTAACTCCACTGCTTGGGGAATTCATGGAACAACAGTGCAGTAGTGTTGTGCTTTATTTCCGTCTGGCAGCTCAGCCCCACGCAGCCACTCACTCACTCCCCCCTGATGGGATGTGGGAGAGAATGGGAAGAGTAAAAGTGAGGAAACTCACAGGCTGACACGCAGACAGTTTAATAGGCAAAGCCAAAGCTGCACATGAAAGCAAAGCAAAACAAGGGATGTATCCACCGATTCCCAAGGGCAGGCAGGTGTTCAGTAATCCCCAGGAAAGCAATGCTCCATCACACCTAACTTGAGAAGAAAATCATTGCTCTGAACGCCTATTCTTTTTCTTCTGCCCCAACTTTATATGCTGAGCATTATGTCATGTGGGATAGAATATCCCTGTGTTCAGTTTGGATCAGCTGTCCCATCTGTCCCCTTTCCTTAACTTCTTGTGCCCCCCAAACCTGCTTTCAGGTGTGAAGAGCAGAAAAGACCTGAGTCCCGTGCAAGTGCTGCTCAGAGATAATAAAAACATCCCTGTATTACCACCACTGTTTGCAGCACGAGTTGAAAACACAGTCTCATACTGGCTACTAAGAACAAAATCAACTCCACCCCAGTCAGAACCACCACAGGTCTGTTAGATAGCTACGAATAGCTTCAATAACAGCTCTGTTCCTGAAAGAGTACGCTGAAAAACAGAGGGAGACCTGGAAAATATTCAGAAAAGAAGCCTAAGAATAATCTTAAGATGCATTCTTCAATCCCACCTGGACAAGATGATTTGTATGCATGTGCACACAAAAGAAAATTTCTAATATCAGACAATTCCTTCATCAAACCCAAAAGGCTTAATAGAACTCAACTAGAGGCTGACACTAAAAGACATTATTGTTTTCAAGTTCTGCAATGCTTGGTGTGTGTACACTCTGTTAGTTGAACAATGTGGTTTAAATCATTGATTGGATATTTGTTATCATAGTACAGAAATTATTGGCTTATGAACATTTGTTTTGCAGCAGATAGGAATGATAAGCAGATAAGATTTGACCTCTGCTCTTAAAATCTATGATTATGTTATTTTCATGGAAGAGCATCATTTATTACAAAGGCCACCTTCTGACATTCCAGGTTACTTTGAATACACTTTTTTCCCCCTGGCCATTCTTACTAAACTAGTTTGGCACTATAAGCAGATTCCCAGAGACAGTGATGTCAGAAAATGAATAAATAAGAGTAATGAGAAGAAAAAGAATAAGTAACACAGCATCTTGAGGAACCTACCTACCATTTGCCTAGTGCTTTTGCCTCAAAGTATTTTGCAGAGTGACATGATTATTATAATCATTTGAAGACTAGAGAGATTTGGAAACAAACACTTAAATAAAAAGCTGTGTAGGAAAACTAAAAGGGAGCCCATCCGTCTTTCCAGTCCCTATCCCTGAGCAAAGGGGACTACAGTGCCTCCTTTAGAAACATTACAGATATATTTGAACCATTGACAAAGATCCTGATCTAACAAAGGAACTAATAGATCAATTACTGAAAAGCATAACTGTGAGCTTGCAGAATGCCCAGCTTAAAAGTGATAAGCACTGGACTAACTGACTGGAAAATAAATATTTAACAGGGAAATAAAAAACAGTGTTATGTGGAGGTGACACTCATACATCAGAATTTCTATTCATAGTAGACAAACAAGAAAGACAGTAGCAGTTTTGCTCCAAAACTTCATCACAGTAAAAGTAATTTAGCTCAGATGAACTGCGAAACTCTATCTTCAAATGAGTTCCCACATGGGGTTTGTTTGTTCGCTTGTTTTCTAATCTAAACGTCTCTAGTTTAAGGCTAGAATGAATAAATTATACCCAGGCAGTAAGGTAACTCGAAGAAGACAGACAAAACGCACCCATTATATACAGGCTAGTGAGCCTTTTCAAATGGGTAATGGGATTACCATATGTTACGACCCGCCCCGGGAGAAGGGGAGGGGGGTAACTCAGGTTTTTATCAATACTTCCCTTGGGGTGGATTAAAGCGAAACGACACTAGATAATCGGTGTCTGAAAACATATATTGCCAAAATTTATTTTAACAATTTTGCATCATCAGGTAAGCCAGCGTTTTGGGTGTTGTCATATAACGATGCAACATAAAGATAACCTTTGGGGGGGGACTACATAAGGGAGAGAAAGGAAAGACAGGGTAAGGATAAGGGAGAGTAAGGGAAAGAAAATATGAAGGGGAGAAATGCATATAGTCACCGCCCACGGGGTCCAGCGATGACACCTGGCAGTTGCCGCTTCCATGTCCGTCAACTGAAGTGGTGGCCTTGATTTGCTGGGGGTGAAGGAGGGAAGCCCCCACACTCCAAGAAGTTACCCATGGTCAGTGTCACAGGCCATGTCTCGAGCCTCCAACCTCTCTCTGGGCCTGCGCAGAGCTTCTGAGTCTGGCTTGGTTCCCGCCTTTCAAGATTGGTGGGGGGGATGGGCCCAACTGCCCATCAGAGATGTAAGGTAAAAGTCAAAAGCCTGCAAACTCCTGGAATGCATAAATCATTAACCATTTCAGTCTCTGACATCCACCCCGTGATTTATGCATTCAATAATTTCTCTTCTTTTGTCGTTCACTGTGAATCTTCTTTGTGGGCGATGCTTTTCGTATAGTGGACAGGAAGACAGAAGAGTGAAGGAAAGGAAGAGATAGCTCCAATGCACTGCAATTCCCTCCCCTTAAAAAACAGCTTTATAATAACATAGTAAGTTAGTTTGCATTAGCTACTTTCTCCACCCCGTGAGTAGTCATAGGGGATGTAATAGGATTTCAATAGTTACAATCAAATTTCTTAACATTAATAAGGTTACAAACATACACAAATATTTGAAATTATACATCAAAAACATTGAGTTACTTGGGAGCTGGTAAAAGGCTTTTTTATGTTTTCTTTGGGCTTAAATGTAGTTCTATTTGTTAAATTCAACCAAATATGAAATTCAATGCCTTTCAAGGTAGAAGGCTAATCTATATGATACACATTTGTATGATTTCAAATATGCATAAATTCTTGTACTAACTCCCAGGTTAAATTTGATTGAGTTTTTTGGTTTTCAATTGATTGAGACAGAACTACACACATCTAAAAGTCTCTGTCAAGTCAACTTGCCCCCCAACAAAAACACAAAATAAACTTGGCAAAAACTAAGCTAGCAGTACATAAAATGGCTTGTCTTACGCAATCTTACCAGTGAGTTGTTCATGATAAAAACACAAATAAGTCAACAATTATTAATTAGCTGATAATACAAGTAATTTTGGGAGTAGAGGAGACACAAACACAATGTTTGTGGTAAGATTTTATATATTGCAAACTTACTGAGACAAAAATACATACAGACAATATTACAAAGTTATTAAGATAAAAACACAAACACGTGTCAATGAACAGTATAAGTCTCTAGTCCTGTTGCTACTTCGTTTTTTCATGGGATAGGTTCCTGCGGAAAAAAAAAGAAATCTGGTCCACTACGGACCCATTATTAGAAAGAAGGAATTATCTATTTATCCAACTCCTTTTCTTATCTGGCATAATGTCACTAGGGTAGTAAAAATAGAGAAGTTTGGAACATGTTTTCTCCAAAAAACAAATAAACTCAGAGCATGCTGGAGCTCCTTTTTACTCCTCAGCATCTTTATTTGCTCTAGGGTGGTCAAGGTGTCAGGGGGAATACACACTGCTACTTTTTCTGTGGGAATTTGAAGTCTCAGACTTTCCAAGTGGGTGATAGTACTTGTCTGAGTCTGGTCCCCTGTGGTGACATCAGCAATCTGGGTAATCAATTCAGTTTTGTTATGTGCAACAGTTATTTGTGAGCCAGTGTCAGCACCGAGGTAACTCACTGGCAGCTGCCACTGTCCATTAGGTTTATGGACAGGCCATACAGGAGAACTGTGTGGTGAGTGTATGGGGACAACTGCCCCCTGCTCTTGCAATTTTGCAATTTCTGGGGTAATGTTTTCACGTGTTCCTAAAGGGAGTGACTGGGGGTTTACATTTGTTATTTTAGAAGGAGGTAGACTTGGAGCAGTTTGCAACAGACGGACAGAGGGGGATGGGAGACCAAACACCCATTCTCTCCCTCTGGCGTCTGTCCAGGCTCGCCCCTTTAGTACATGTAACCCCAGGATGTTAGCTGGTAATGGCCCCACAATCATGATAGTTTCTGTGGCTGCCTCATCTCCAGGTAACCAGCATTTCACCCGAGCAGTGTATTGGGGTTGGGATTTGCCAAAAGCATCACATACCCATACCTTTTTTTTGTCTGGCTTAATGCCACACTGAGTAGCAGCTTCAGTTTGGAGTGCTGAGACCTGTGCACCTGTGTCTACTACGAATGTAACCAAAGATTTAAAAGGGCCAAGAGGAAAAGTAATTACCATATCTCCTTGGCTGTTTTCTGTGAGTTTTCTCTCATAAACCCACTGGTCATTTTTTGGTTTATTTATTTGAGAGCAGTAAGTCCAGTTTCTTGACTCAGAACTGGCCAAACTGGTTAGTCCGGTTTCTGGAGAGCCTGAGGGGATCACAGTGTTGGACTCCTTAGGGGGGCTGTCCCTAGGGGGTGATTTGTGCTCCTTGATCTTATCCCAGTGCTTTATCAAGTATTCTAAATTAGCAGTGGGTAATTTGTCCATCACTTCTCGAGGAACTCCTTTTGCAACACCCTCCACCCACAAACTGTATCTCTTTCGCCTATTAGATGACTTATTTTGTTGACAAATACCTGGTGAGGCAGGTTTTTGGACCTTCCCTGCCCTCCTGCTGTGTGTTCTCTGGTCACTTGTACCAGAAAGCCCCAGCTGCTGGCCAGTAATTATTAATTCTTGGGCTATCTCCAACCAGGTTATTCCTGGTGGAGCACCCCTTCTTCTAGGTCTGGGGTTTGCTTTTATGCGCTCCTGTAATTGTTTACCATGAACTTTTAGTGCATTAGGCAGGCCTCTAATCAGGACGGGAAATCTTTGTGGATCCGCCTCGAGTTCCATAGGGGAATGCCGTTGTGGGTCTAATAATTTTGTGTGCATTAATTGGAGACATGCGGTTTTTTGTACACTTTTTACAATGTGGCCAATTGTGGGTGTTTTAATCGTGTGAGGATCTCCCCTTTCTATAGCGTCTAACCTGCCTGCCCAGTGGGCAGCCCTCTGAGTCAGGGACCACGGCGCTCGGTTATCATTTGTGGTCAGAAAGACCCCTGGGCCCCAAAATCCTCTGGCCTCATCTTCACTCAATAGAATTCGGTCTCCCCCAGTAAGGGACACTCTCCACACATATTCAGTCTCTGATTCACTGGCTTTACGGCTGTATTTTTCCTGAATTTTGGCCAGTGCTTCCCCCGTGTACGGGATGGTTCGTGTGGTAGTTTGCCGAGCTGCCCCTTGGCCAGTGGTTTCAGTTTTAGTGAGGGGACGCATATGTATTACTTCGTCCTCCGGATAACCTTGCTTAAACTCTTCCAATTCCCCAAAGGGGTACAGGGATTTGTTAACATCCAGTGGTCTAGGGTATTTTAAATTGATGTCTCGTGATTCACAATTTTTCATTTTCAGTATCCTTTTAAGCCTTTCATTTTTTTCTTCCTTATGTTGCAGGGCTGACCGAAGCAACAAGTTAATTTCTCTCTCCCTCCTAAGTGCCTCACGCTCAGCAGTTAACTGCAGGCGTTCTTTTCCTAATTGCTCCTGTAATGTCCTCATTGACTCTCGAAGAGATCTTATCACCTCACCGGTAGATTTTTGAATAGCCTCTTTTTCTAGCTGGTCCTGCAAAGCTCTCGTTGACTCTTGGAAAGATTTTACAACTTCACTTACAGATTTCTGAATAGCCGATCTTTCCTTTTGCACTGCTCTAAAGATAACCCCTAAGACAACACCTACGAAAAACAGTCCTAAACCAAGGATAACCATCAGGAGGGAATAATCCCCATATAACTCAACCGGGGGTGTCATCCCCTTTGCCTCAATCATTAACCCAGCTCAGGTTAATGTCTTTCTTCCCCTTAACCCTCTGAGGGTCGGCTTGACTCTCCCCTGGAAAACCTTTCAACAGGTCCAGGTACCAGAGAACCTTTCAACAGGTCCAGGCCACACCAGGAAACCTTTCAACAGGTCTGATGTGCCCGGGTCACACCGAGAGGAGAAAAATTCTTACTATAATTTTACAGCGAGGGGACAGTCACCACTTGACTCGCCCTCGGTATCAGTTTTAGACTACACCGATTACTCCACCAAATCCAAAGGATCCTGCCGACTACGCCAAAAATGTTACGACCCGCCCCGGGAGAAGGGGAGGGGGGTAACTCAGGTTT
>NW_020925354.1:969106-1015343 GCF_003984885.1 Neopelma chrysocephalum | reverse complement strand
GCAAACTCCTGGAATGCATAAATCATTAACCATTTCAGTCTCTGACACCATATTGCAACATACTGATGAGCCCACTAAGTGACAGGAAAGACAAGGTGAAAAGTTCATACCCAGTCTCAAAGGGGTAGCGGAAATACAAGTCTGTGCAGCACAGCAGAAGTGCGTCTGCCATGTGCAGGTCCTAGGGGAACAATCCCTGGCAATGCCCTTACATGCAGCAATGCATGCCTGGTATTACTGCTGTGCTCTGTTTTAAACACTGGGGATGTTTCTGTTCTGGAAAAAAAGAACTTCTGTCCTGCAACAGTATATTCTATTCTCGAACTGTGACTTCACTATTGAAATAAGTGTAATAAGCAATACATTTGGTGAATCAGGCCCAGTGACTAGGTACATGATAAAAAGGTAACAAGTGTTTTTGAGTGTGGGAGTGGGTGACAGGAGTGACTGGAAATAGAAAATGTTACATTTGAACTGGCATAAATTAGGCAAAAAGAAACAAAGAACAAATGGCTGAATTAACAAAAGCATTAAAAGACTTTGTCATCACTGTAGGTATACCTAAATTTAAAAAAAAGAGTCCTATACTATTGTCATCTAGACGTGAAGATGTCTACCAATCTTTGGTGCTGAAAATTCCAAGATTGATGCTAATTAGGATATGAAGGATATTACCATTACACAATTTTTTTGGCAGCTTATCTCTGCCTAGTATTCCTCTTACTTTGAAAATACCAAGTTCTCCTCCCTGCTGAGGACTCTATTTGCACAGGTTTTTAAGGCACACCTAACAGATGTCTAACTAGGAAAATGTCATTCTTGTTTGTCTAGAAGCTGTGTGTTGTGAACTTAAATAGAATAGTGCCTGATACAATTTCAAGACTCACCTTTGTCTCCCAGAAACACAAACTAATTAACCGGTGATTAAGGTTTCTCTGAACCCTTCCCATGGAAGGATGTGGCAGTCAGCATGAAATTACACTGTCAGTTATGTGGACAAAATTTGCTAATGTCTCTTCATTTTAAGTGTGTTTTTAAAACAAAACAGATAATTCTTCCATGTTTTTGCCTTTTAATATGTTTAGCCTTTGTTTGGGCTGAAGGAACTATTATACTTCAGGTTATTGAATATTAAATTTTAAATCTATTTTGTAGTACCTTTGCATACAAAAAAACCATGGATATAGCAGACTCATATATTTCAACAATAATTTGTAAGTAGTAAAATGTTTGGTATTTTATCAGTCTTTTGAATACTGTCTCACCAGTATTTCCATCTCATGTGGGACACGGACTGTTGCAGGATGTCCCGGGATAAGGAGGCAGCTCTTTTCTAATATTGTTGCTGCTGCTTTCACTAACTTATTATGGACTGGTGCTCCTGCCGCAACTGGATCTCGTTGAACTGAGCAATATGCAACTGGTCTCAGATAGGGTCCTAAATTCTGCATTACCACTCCTCTAGCTATTCCTTTATATTTAAGTACAGACAGATTAAAGGATCTGGGAGCCCAAGAGCAAGAGCTTTGTAGCTTTTATAGCTATAAAGAGCTTTAAAGCTTTTATAGCTTTAAAGATCATTCTCTCTGTGGGCCCCATGCAATAGGCTCTATTTCTGTGTTCTTGATTGCCTCAGTCAGAGACTTAGTTCCCTGAATCTAACCTTAACCCATCAAAATGTCTGTTGAATTCATCTAGTCCATGACCTTGGGATCCATCTGTTCTGGTGGTCACTCAGAATAGTGAAGGTGATGTGTTGGTTGGAGTTACTAGGCACCAAAGTAATCTCAGGTTGTGTCGCTGCTGCACTGCAACTGCTTCTTGTAAGGTTTCTCCTCCATTGGTCTGAGTGGTTCCTGCTGTAGTAATTCCTGTAAAATACATCTCAAACCATGGCTTACAACAATTTAAAAGTCTATCCATTACAGTCTCCACCCCTGGTCCTTTTGGGCCAGGTTATCTGGTTTAGTATTACTATCAACTTCTCCCCTTGATCCCAGCCTGGCTGCAACAAGGCATTCCTGCCAGAGTCCACCATTAGTATAGTCCACATCACAGTCCTCCATGGACTGCAGTGGGACAGCCTGCTCTACCATGGTCTGCACCAAAGGCTGCAAGGGACCCTGCTCCAGCATGGATCTGCCCTGGGGTCACAAATCCTGCCAACAAAACCTGCTGCAGCATGGGCTTTTTGTGGGGTCACATGTCACATCCTCTGTCAGGCATCCACCTGCTCCAACATGGGATCCTCCACAGACTCATCCACATGTCCCAGTCCCAGCAACTTAATTTCACGCTGGCATTCCAGCCTGTCCAGTACAGCAGCACAGGAACAGCAGTAGTACCCTGGCCATGTGCCAGCCCTGATGCGTTGCCATGACTGTTATCAGAACGTTGCCAAGCACAATTCAGTGAGGTAACCAGCAGTGCAGCACCACAGTAAGCACCTAAAGCAAAAAGCAGCCACTAACAAGCACTAGACTCTAAGATGCAGTCAGGGAAGAAAGCCCCATGGAAAGCACAGCAGCCTGCTCATTGCTAGCTAAACAGCACTGAAAGGTATAAATTCAATCTAGCACATCCCAATCAAATCCGTCATTATCTCAAACCTTTCAAGCACCATGTTGGTTGCCAAAAAGGACTGTTGTGGTTTAACTGCAGCCAACTTATCAACCCCGTGTTCAGGACAAATCCAAAACACAGCCCCGCAGTAGCCACTGTGAAGAAAATTAACTGTACCCCAAGCAAAACCAGCACACCTAGGAATCCACGGCCAATAAAATCCCACAACTCCCAAAGAAATACCATACTTTTTTTTTTTTTGTGACTGGGGGTGACAACTTCATTATGGCCTCTGTTCTTTTCACATCTAGTATCCATTGCCATTTTCCCAAAATATAGCCTTAACATTTAACTTTCTTTTGACCTGGCTGACGTTTGACTGGAGATGCACAGTGTCCCCTTTTCACTGGGGCAATACACAAATAATGTCTAATATATGAGCATTCTTATCACTACTTGCTAATAATAAATCATCCACATACAGTAACAACCACAATTTTCACAGCAATTTCATACCCTTAGAATCAATCCCCAATCATGAAAATAATGAAAAAATAATGAAAATCATGAAATCATGAATCATTAAAATATTGCAGGGGATCCAGCAAAACCTTGGTGAAGACGTGTCCAAGTCAGGTGAAGGCAAATTAAGGTTGATTTTCTTCATCTAATGGAATGCTTCAAAATCCCTTGGGCTAAGTATTGGTCTATCTGCCTCTGAGTACTCTTCTTGGCTTCAGAGGAATAGGATCCTGTCTCATGGCAGGTGGCACTCCTTCCTTTGCTTTAAAATATACAGGCTGTGATGTTACTAACAGTCCCACAGCTGTCCTGGTCCCTGCCGCACTGACATATGCTTCTTGAAATATCCATTTATGTGGAACAGAGACACAAACAGCAAGCATATCATTAGAGATTTGAGACGGCCATTGACCTGCTAAGTGATCAGACCAGGTTATAGCTGGCCAATCCTCCTGGCACGACACTATTGAATGGTCTTTGCAAAATTCTTCCTTACCAAACTATTTCTCTTCATTTTGCACAGTCTTGGCTGAGGGCTGAGGGCTAAAAAAAGGACTTCAGCCTCCCTTCTGTGTGCACCAAGGAACTTTACCACTCCTTGCAAGGTACAAGGGTCTCTAAATCCCCTGAGTGGTCCAAGGGACACAAGCCTCTCCCTCTGTGGGTATCCCAAACCCATCTGTGTCCTAGGAGATACTCGAGCACAGTAACACAGAGACAGCTTGAGGTGGTGCCTCCGAGGAGGCCTATATAAATGAGGAAAATATCTGGCCCAAGAGAGAACTATAGATAGGTAAAGCATGCAGATAAATATTTAAAGACAAAAGTAACATAGAAAAAGGAAATTAAAAAACCTAAACCACCTCAAACTCATCTCAGAGAATGGTTAAGTTACAGTGTCCTAATTACAGTCTAATTAAGACATTAGTGGTCATTCACTCTTCTGACAACCTTTCAAACAAAACTGAGCAGCAACATGGTCTATCAACATTTGACCACAGGCTGGCAACATAAGAACCATCTAGACTGAACAGCAGTTGAAGGAGGTTCAGAAAGACCATTTCTGTGCCTGAGGAAAGGGAAATCTGTGACATATAACACTGCATTATGAACACCACTGGCAGGAAACTTGATCAATAGTTTTTTTTAATTAATTTTTTTGTTCATTTTAGATGCTATCAAGAGCTGCTCAGCACTTCTTCTACAGTGGAAAAGAATGTATCTTCCACCCTTAAACACCCCTTGTTGCTAGTCTAATCTTGGTAATGATAAAAAGGACATAAACATTACAGCCCTTGCAGGAAGACTTAAACTTCATATCAGAAGGAAAAAGAAAATTTATCCCAGTCGTATTTCTGTGTTGCCTTTTTCCACATTTCTGAAAAAAAAACCCAGGCTGAAAGAAGTATCTTCCGTCCTTATGAAAATGCAGATTTCTTCAGGAATCTTGACTTTGGCAATAAAAAGTCATTTTTCAGATGGGGTTTTCTAGAGGACAGATATTAGCAATAACATCTGCTGCCTGCCTGTGCTAGCTGGAAATTCAGTTCCTGCACCTGATTCTATTACCAATAGATTTTTTTTTTTAATGGCACATTAACCTAAGTGTTTGAAAAAGCTAAATTTCGTACAATTCATACCTCTTCCTGTCAGAGTAGGTTAACAGTCGTGTTTATCCATGCAGCACATGAAGCACCATCAGTAGGACATGGGCTTTCCCACACAACTCAGGAAGAGAAGAGTTACACCAGGACCTAAATACACAACATTGGAGTGCCACCAACATTTTGATTTATTCTTTCAGTTGAAAAACACAAGAATGACCGGGCTGGAAGACACTTGTCTGCTAGTTTACTGTTCAGTAGTCTTCAGCTATCTCATTCAGCATTCCTTTCAGATCCAGACGATAAGGCCAGATGATTCAGGTCATAGAATCATAGAATCGTTTGGGTTCGAAGGCACCTTTAGGATCATCTAGTTCGAGGGACACTTTCCATTAGACCAGGCTGCTCAGAGCCCTATCCAACCTGGCCTTGAACTCTTCCAAGGATGGGGCATCCGCAGTTTCCCTGGGAAATCTCTTCCAGTGCTTCACAGTAAAGAATTTCTTCCTAATATCTAATCTAAACCTAATCTAATCTTTCAGTTTGAATCCATTCCCCCTTGTCCTATTACTACATGCTCTTGTAAATAGTTCCTCTCCATCTTTCTTGTAGGCTCCCTTCAGGTACTGGATGGCCACAATTACCTCTCGATGTCACCACAGAGCCTTTTGTTTTCCAGGCTGAACAAACCCAATTCTCTTGCCCTTTCCTCGTAAGAGAGGTGCTCCAGCCCTCTAATCGTCTTGGTGGACTTGCTCCAACAGGTCTATGTCCTTCCTGTGCTAGGGATGTCAGAGCTGGACACAATACTGCAGGTTGGGTTTCATGAAAATGGAGTAGAGGAGCAGAATCACCTTCTCAGCCTGCTGGCCATGCTGCTTTTGATGCAGCCTAGGACATGTTTGGCAGTCTGGGCTATGAGTGCACATTGCCAGCTCATGTCCTGCCTCTCATCCACCAGCACCTCCAAGTCCTTCTCATCAGGGCTGCTTTCAATCTGTTCACTCCCAGCCTGGGTGGATACTGAGGGTTGCCCCAACTCAGGTGCAGCACCTTGGACTAGTTGAACTTCATGAGGTTCCCATGGGCCCAGTCCCTGAGCTTGTCCAGGTCCCTCTGGCTGGCATCTCATCCTTCAGGTGTGTCA
Source organism: Neopelma chrysocephalum (assembly GCF_003984885.1). Classification (NCBI taxonomy): domain Eukaryota; kingdom Metazoa; phylum Chordata; class Aves; order Passeriformes; family Pipridae; genus Neopelma; species Neopelma chrysocephalum. Next base: position 1,009,508 of record NW_020925354.1, on the reverse strand, counting down.
ACTGCACCACTCAGCTTGGTGTCACTTGTGAATTTGCTGAGAGTGATGATCCCATCATCTAGATCATCAATGAACATATTAAATAACACTGAGCCCAAGAGAGATCTGTGAGGGACACCACCTGTCAGTGATGTCCATTAGGACTCTGAGCCATTGACCACTACCCTCTGGATGTGACCATCCAACCACTGTGCTGGTTTAAAAGTTAACCAGCAAGGCAAAATGAACTCAATTCAAAAGAGAGATTTATAAGTCAGAATAACAATTTATTAAAATAATGCAATAAGTACAAGTATACAGACAGACAATTGGTTTTAACCCACAAAACCCAAATGTACAAACCCAGCACCCTGGGGTATGAACAAAAGTGGTGTACCTTGGCCCACCCCCCGAGTCCAAAGCAAAGGGAGAGGGAATAAACCTGCTGGTGGGAGAGCTGCTGCAGTCTGGTCAGAAGTGGTGATTGCAGTCCAGTCGAGGGTGGTGGTCTCAGCCTGGTTGGGAGCAGCGGTGGTCTGCTGTCTTCCTCTGGGTCCCACGAGAGAGAGCCCCAAGGCTCTGAAACTCCCAGTTATATACTCTCCAGTTCAGGCAGGAGTGCTCAGTCCCTCCCTCAGAGTAGGGAATTCCATAAAAGGGCATGTGGATGCTCAGTCCCTCTTATCAGAGCGGGGAATTCCATATAAGGATATCAGAGCGGGGAATTCCATAAAAGGGTACAGGAACATCTTCCCACATTGCAGGCCTCTACTGACAGCAGTTTTTGGGAAATGGCATGGAGGCTATAGAATACACAGTTTTGGGTTACACCCATCCAGGGATGAATTGGTCCCAGCCGTTCTAACCAGGACAACCACTCTCTTATCCATCTAACAGTCCACCCACCAAATGCATATCTTTCAATGTACAGAGAAGGATGTTGTGGGGGACCATGTCAAAGGCTTTACAGAAGTGCAGATGAATCTGTAGCCCTTCCCTTGTCCGCTGATGTAGTCACTCCACCACAGAAGGCCACTGGGCTGGTCAAGCAGGACTTGCCCTTATTGAAGCCATCTTGGCTGTCTCAAATCACCTCTCCGTTTTCCATATGCCTTAGCACGGCTTTCAGGAGGATCTGTTCCATTATCTTCCCACGCACACAGGGGAGAACTGACAAGTCAGTAGTTCCCAGGTCCTCCTTTCAAACCTTTTTAAAAAAGAATATGCTGTTTCTCTTTTTCCAGTCACCTAGGGCTTCACCTGACTCCCACGACTCTTCAAATACCATGGACAGTATCTTGGTAACTACATCAGCCAATTCCCTCAGGACATTGGGTCCCACAGACTTGTGTATGCTCAGGTTCTTCAGGTGGTCACAAACCTGACCTTTACTTACAGAGGGAAGCACTTTGCTTGCCCTGTCCCTGTACAAAGATTTAGCAGCCCTCTAAAAGATAAATAGAAAAGTTTTATCTATGCAACAGATCCTGGACATCTATAGGCATACAAGGGAAAAGTGTTTCAGTTCATGAAGCCTGTTTTGGTCTTTGGGAAAAGGGGATTTGAATCTGGGTATTTCGCTAGACGCCTTTGGAGGGTCTTTAATCCTTTCGTGGAGGGGGAAATGACACTCAGCATTTGAAAAGAGCAATCTCTGTCCCACTGAGAGAAGAGGGGTTTTAAAGTTCTGCTTTCAGGAGAATAGTCTGAATTCCGCACTCTAAATGGAAGTAGTAAAGTAATACCTATCTAACTATATCATATGAAAAAGGCTGAACAGAGATTTATACAGAAGGTTGGCATGGATCTTCATTATACTGGACTCTGGGTCCAAGTTAACTTTATAAAAGCCAAGTATTGCAAGACTTAATCTTCTTTTGTGGATCTAGCCCCAGATTTATACATGTAATTGTTGCTAATATGTTTTACTGTGTTTGCAAAATAAACTGCCCCACAGAATGTTCTTCAGCACATTTTAGATGTGGTGGTTAGTCCTCTTGGGACTGAAGTGGCCAACAGCTAAAGCACTTATTTGTCATTGTCCTTATTAAGCATTGTCCTTATTTAAACACACACGCACAACATGAAAATATGGCATAACTGTGAGGTATCCATGACCAGAACCTTGTGTTTGCACTAGTTTCTGTTCCTAGCAACATGGAACTCTACCTCCCAAGGTGGAAAGAACCTTTGCACGCAGAACCCACCTTCTCCTTTAACATGACCTGCTACACTGGCACAGTGTAAGCATTAGAAAATAGATGGACAACAGCAGCCTAACATAGTCTGAAGATGGGATACAAATACCCCAGCTCCTGATTATTAAAAGCCACGGGAACCTAGATACAGAATTTATCCCACGTGCCAGATTGCAATCTAAACTCCAGGACTGTCATGACTAGACTCAGAGGAACGTCATTATAGGCTCAGTGGAGCTCAGCATGTATATGTCTACCAGTTCTACAGAAAATGCTCTTATTTTGGATAAAATGTGGACATTGTTTAGCAAGATAATTATGATCCTTCTTCATTTCTAAATACATAGTAGGAACTACTGAAGGGACTCAGGCAACTATATAGAAAGAAATAGGAATTAACATAAGGAACAAAAATTTTGCTGGTTATCATAGAAAGGTTTGGGTTGGAAATTACCTTAAAGATCACCTAATTCCAATACTCCAGCCATGTTCAAAGACACCTTCCACTATACCAGGTTGCTCAAAGGTGGTCATGAACCCAATCTTCATTTATCATCTGTTACATCAGCTTTGAGTTATGATGCAACTGGTTTTTATTTGATTCTGAAATTTTTAGTACTTGTGCTTGCCAAAGTGGTACAGTTCATAGCTACAGCCCACTCACTGACTTCTCAGAAAGAGCTCCTGATGTGTTAATGCTCAAGGTTTGTTAGCTATTAAAGAAATCAGGAGCAGGTGCCACCTTACTGACTGCATAAGTTTTACAGATAAGGTTTGAATATTCTTGGTGTTGACTCCAATCAAACCATTCCCTGTATTTTACTTTTTTTCCTTTACTTCATGCTACAATTTGGTCTACATTCACATCTTTAACTGCACCATTTTATTATGCTTCAGCATTTTCTTTATTCATCCCATACTTCTGAATGCATGCCAGTTAATATGAACCATGCACTGTACTTTCAGAGCTATTCTGGGGAATGAATCTACTTCCATCCCCTGTCTATGCAACATAAAAAACCAGTCTGCAGACATGCACAAAAAACAAAAACAAAACCACCCAAAACCCAACTCCTCCCCCCACCAAAACCCTGTCGAATCACACATATAAAAATAAATAAAAGTAGAGAGATCATCATTACACACAAACCAGATTGTTTTTAGGGAAGTTTTCACAATACCACAGTACCACAAAAAACAATGTAAGAAAACAAAGGAAAAAGAACTTAATATTCACAAAGAACTCTTTCAACATATTTGTGAAATGGGGAATTTTACAGCACTGACAGCAAGAAAATGGACCAAGTGAACACATCAGTTGAGGGACACCCAACCGAGAAAAGCTGAAGAATGGAAGAACCAGAGACAGCGGTGAATGGTCTGCGCTGTAGCCATATGAAGGGGGTAGGATTTGTGTAGGCTCTTGAAGTTAGTAGGACCACCAGGTGTAGGGGTGGCAGAACACAGGTGCACAGGACATAGTACACTTGAAACAGACACTTGTCCTGGGAAATGCAAAACAATACTTAAGACACAGAAGCAGAGTGGCTAGTGATAGTCTAGAAGAAGAGTATTGAAAATTTGCTTTGAAAATTAAAAGCTGCTCTAAAAATGTAATGGGCAGGAACAGATAACATTTGCAGCAACTTGAGTAATAGCTATAGACATGCATTAACCCTATGCAACAGTGGTATATTAAATTATTATCTGCTAGGTGAGATAGCATGTATAAAAACTGAGCTGCATAACAAGCAGATTTATTAAGACCTTTACTCAAACCTTAGCCACATGGTGGTTAACAAGACATCTTTGGGATGTGTCTCTGCTACTTACTTCCCCCACAAAAGCTTTGAAAATACTTTACAGGGACACAATAGAGATCAGTTAAAATAGTGTGCGTGAATGGGGAATGATTATTGATTATTTCTTAAAATAGAAAAAATAAATGCTTTTCTCTCAAGTTTCAGCTCAGGATATTTGAAATAGGCTACAGAAATACATTCTAATTACACTGAATCAGCTGATAAAACTTACTGTTCCAGCTCATGAAGGAGGCCAAAGGGATTGGATCAATTCAAGGAATATTACTACCACAGCCTCCAGCTTGGTGAGCCCCTAAGCCACAGACTGCATAAAGCCAGGAGACATGGTAGGGAAAAGACCACTCTGTTTGCACTTACACTCTCTAGTAACTTGCCACTGATGGAGACCAGGATACTTTGATCTGATTCGGTACTACTGTTCTGAGATGACAGAATAACAAAAACTTTAAATGGGACAGCACACAAAATCCAGAAATCCATTAGAGAGCAATACTGTGTCCAGTTCTGGGCCCCTCAATTCAGGAAGAATATTGAGGTGCTGGAGCAGGTCCAGAGAAGAGCAACGAGGCTGGTAAAGGGACTCCTTGCAATGAGGAGAGGCTGAGGGAGCTGGGGTTGTTTAGCCTGGAGAAGAGGAGGCTCAGGGGAGACCTCATCACTCTACCTGAAAGGAGGTTGTAGCCAGGTGGGTGTCAGTCTCTTCTCCCAGGCAACCAGCAGTAGGACAAGAGGGCAAGGGCACGATCTAAAGCTCTGCCAGGGGAAGTTTAGGTTGGATATTGGGACGAAATTTTTTACTGAGACAGTAACCTGTGCTGGATAAGAAGACAGACTGGGAAAGATATGTTGCCTGGAAAAGCATAAATGGGATCTAAAGGGACCTGTTACTTGATAATTCACCCACCAGACTGACAGTTTTTCTCCAGTCTATTGTTGTGTGTTTATGAATTCTTATGCACCTCAGTTTATTGTTAAATGTTATGAATTCTGTCATATCTCCATATTGCCCCCCTTTTCTCCCTCAGATTTTCCCTCCAAAAGTTATTTGTTACCTTGTCTCCCCAGTTTTCCCGCTCCTCTGCTGCTCATTGGTCACAGCCTGCCACCATGCAGGGAGAGCTACTATTGGCTCATTTCCTCAGAGACCCGGGAGTTCCGCCCACCTTTCCCCTATCCCCCTATCACACTTTTCCCTGAGTTGTCAATCTCTTGTGCCTCCCCAGGTTAGAATCCACCCCTCAAACCTACGTTATTTAAACCCTTGTTCCCTCCAAATAAACGGCATTGCTGCACGAGACCTCAACTGTGTCAGAACCCTTATTGCAGTGCCCGGTCCCATTTCCCTTCCCCCCGCGGACCGCGGCAGTAACCAGACATTGGAACGGGCTGCCCAAGTGATGTATTCACCATCTCTGGAGGTTTTTAAGATGAGACTGGATGTGGCACTTAGTGCCATGGTCTCATAACCATGGCAGTATTGGATCAAGAGTTGGACTTGATGATCACAGAGGTCTTTTTCAACCTGGTGAAGTCTACGATTCTATGAATACAGAGCAAACCAACTAACTGCTAGCTCTCCTGTCCTTCAGCAGAACAGCTTTCTTGAGGCTTTCCTTTCAAGGTTTACTGTCATTTCACAATTTATAGACTTTCAAAAACAAAATGAGTACAAGTCTTTCTACAGACTAAAACTGTCTATTTGCTTTCAGTGTTAAGGATTTAAAACTGTAAAGTGGAAACTGAATTGCTACACATGAAAATTAAAATAGTTTATGTTCATTAAATACTACAAAGGTAGTCAATAAAAATAAACCTGCTACCTTTTTGCACATCGCTTTGCTTGAGTTAATGTCTTACAAACCCTTTGAACCTCTCCAACTGAGACTGAGCCAAGGTCCAGAAAAATTTTGCAGTGGCTATGGCTTGGCTGAAGAAGTACATTCCACCTCAAATATATAAAGATGGTATTTTTATTTTTACAGTTTAACTACAGTAAGAGAATCACTGTGTAGTGGTTTCCACATTTTAACCACATAGAGCTCATTTTGGTTGCAGTAGTAAGGATCGAGTAGGAGTTGATACTATCTTATCGTTACTCTTTAAAACTGCAGTAAGACAAAGTGTTGTGCCTCTACTGTGTGGTTCTGTATAAAAGTCAGTGTAAAAAGGTATTTTTTAATTATTTATGGAAGGGAATTTGAGCCAAATAGTCTTGGCTCAAAAGTCTTGGCTCTTGAAATTAATCACTTTTCATTGTATGTGATTTTGCTATAGAAACATCTGGGAAGATTCCTTCCAAAGTTGAAAGTCAGAAATATACAATACTTTATAGTCTTTCAAAAAAGACACTGAACTATCAACTCTGCAAAGAGTAGAGTTCACAGATGTCAAGCAACTGCTAAGTTTTCCTGTGCTACTCCCGAAACAAGTTGTTTCTCTCTTCTCGATCTTGAATACCATGTTTATTTTCAAGATGCACATTTTGCTGTAAACAAAGGAACAACTCTCTTGCCTTTAGCTACTTGCCCATTCAAAAGACAAAAACCACAGCAACCAGATAACCCAACCTATAGGTAATACAAAAGAAAAGGGCAGTTACTCTGAGGTTTTTGCCGTTGTCACCATCAGCTTAATTAAAATGTCCTGGTCTGATAAGAAAAATCAGACATTTAGTTCTAAACTGCAAAGAGATTCTTAGAAAGTAACATTCTTAGAAAGAAACCTACATGTTGCAATTCCTGGGGGAGGTGTGGGGGGTGTTGTTTATGTTCTCTTAATGTCTTACTCATGTTAAATACTGCTCATTTCAATATGAAATATGACTTTTAAAAATTAATAATTGATTTCAAGATGTGTTTAATATTACAAACTTTGGAAAAGCTCAAACATTTGAGCTACACACTTCCCGTGCTTCACATGCTGAATCATAACTGGTGCATCTGAAAAAAGATAGCTAAAAGTGTCTAAGAAGGGGGTATACAGAGCAGCTGAGGCTAGGTTGGGAAGCCCACAGAAATCTGCACATAACTGCAGATTCATATAATTCATATGAATTGCAGTTCATATAATTACGAACTTTAATCCTTTCCACACAAAATTCAAAATGCCTATTTATAAATTTTATTTAAAAATATTAAATATGTTTGCTCAGTATATCAGTCAACATAACTACAAAATTTGCAATAAATACAGCAGAAATCATATATTCACGATGTGGTGCAAACCTTGTTTAACTAGATTTCAGTGTGCTTCTGCCAAAGGCACATTTCTTTTTCAGGAAGAATTTCCTCACTGAAAGAGTGATTAAGCATTTGAACAGGCTGCCCAGGAAGGCAGTAGAGTCACTATTCCGGGAAGCGTTCAAGAAAAGGCTGGACATGGCACTTAGCGCTATGGTTTAGTTGACCAGGTGGTATTCAGTCAAAGGTTGGATTCCATGGTCTTGAAGGTCTTTTCCAATGTTAACTGTTTTATGAATCTTTTCTAAGATTCTATACATTACTGACTGCAATGGTCAGGTGGCCCCATAATCAGCTCCTAAAAAGCTTCAGCTTTGGAAACTGTACCCTGAAAAGCATTTATTCAAGAACAGATTCAAATTCCAGTTTTTTAATTAATAAAAATTGATATAATTTCACTTTTGAAAGCGTAAATATGGAAATGGTTCCTGGTTCACATAATGCATTATACTGGAAATAGGTACCTGTAGAAAGTGATTCATGTGACTACTTTAGCAATGTACCTTTGAAGAATTGTACTTGAGAAGTAGCTGTTCCTCTCCAGGATTATAAAGGTAGCTCAACCCTAGCTGCAACGTGCGCTGTATACCACTAGAGTTGTGTGAGTTCACATTATCCTAGCAATGACTTGTGCAATTTTTAGAGCAGTCTTAATCTTTCTAAAAAGAAACTTGAAAATTCTTACATAGGTCTTTCAGTTTGATGAAGACAGCCTATCATTGAATTTCTGTGGACTACTCTGGCCCAAACCCTTTCTATCTTGCCTACTCTTTGCCTTGTAAGAGATGGAAAACTTCTGTTTGGTGAGAAAACACTGCCTTATCACCTGAACACATCTTCTTTATCTGGCAGTAGCAGAGCATCCCAAAAAAGTTGAACTGATGTTGCTCTTGACAAAGGGTAATAGGTAACACCGCTGGATGAGAAAGTACCTTCCCAGCAGCTGCACCTGCATCCTCCTCCCAGACTGCTCTTTTGGCCATCCCTTTGGTGTGAAAAGAAGTGACTCAACTCTGGATATTGTAGCAACAGTCTTGATACCAACTTCTCCCTAGGACTCTGAAGCAAAAGGAAGAAAATGGAGTGGTTATTGTATGTGGAGGACAGCTTGTCTTAGATTGCTGCTAGAGAAGTGATGAGGGAAGTTAAGTCAGGAGTGTTCTTGAGACACAAACTGAAAAGCTATCCTTTAACCATCCTGGCTTTTTTCCATTTCTATTTTGTTTCTTCTTCTCTCCATACCTTCTTTCTTTTAGGTGCTATGGTATAAATTTGTGATTTTTTTTCTTGCATAATTTAGAACTTTAAACTTTGTCTAAACTCTGAACTTTTAAATTTGCACCCCACAATTCTGGTAAAATTACAGACACAGATATTTGAGTGATTGCTTGTCTCTACAGGAGTGTTATCTGTAAATACAATATCATGAAGAGTTCCCATACAAACTTTCCAAAATATACAAATACAGTTTCAGACAGTTCATCAGAGTGTATTTCAAAATTACAAACATTTTGTTCAGTGTCAATACAAATGTCACAGAATCAGAGAGCTGTTAGGGTTGGAAGGCACCTCTGGAGATCATCCAGTTCAACTCCTGTGCCAAGGCAGGGTCACTTACGGCAGGTTACACAGGAACGCATCCAGGTGGGTTTTGAATGCCTCCACAGAGGGCAACCCCATGACCTCCCCAGGCAGCTGTTCCAGTGCTCTGCCACTCTCAATGTAAAGTTCTTCCTCCTGTTGAGGTGGAACTTCTTGTGTTTCAGTTTATAGCCTTCGCTCCTTGTCCTGTCACTTGGCACCACTGAAAAGAGTCTGTCACCATTCTCTTGGCACCCACCTTTGAGATATTTGTATGTATTAATGAGATCACCTCTCAGTCTTGTCTTGACTAAACAGGCCCAGCTCCCGCAGTCTCTACTCATAAGAGAGTTGCTCCAGAGCCCTCATCATCTCTGTGGCTCTCTGCTGGACCCTCTCCAGTAGCTCCTTGTCTTTCTTGTACCAAGAAGCCCAGAACTGGACAAAGCACTCCAGAAGTGGCCTTGCTAGGGCTGAGCAGAGTGGCAGGATCACCTCCCTTGACATGCTAGCCACAGTCTTGCTGATGCAGCCCATGATACCATTGGCCCTAAATGCCACATGCAAAATCAGTAATAACATTTAAAGGCTGATTAGGAAATAACTGAAAAGTAAGAGTTACAGTTCGAAGTTCCACAATTTGAGGAGAACTTTCTTGATGAACAATTTGATGTTATCATCCAAATTCTGTTTTCCACACCACCACAGCTTTACCTGTCTTCCTCGAGCTGTCCATAAAGACTGTAAGACCATCTAGGGGCTCTTCGCTGAGTAGCATTTTTTGTCCAATTGGAATTTCCCTAAAAAAACTTAAGAAGGGGATGCGAAGGTAAATGATAAGAAATTTGACCGTGGAACACAGCTAAAGCAGCTTGCAATTCATATTTGTTTTCCAGACACCATTCAAAGTAATGAGATTGTACAGGTACAACAATGCGAGCCGGATCTCTGCTAGTACCCTCTACACACCTTTTTCTAGCCTTAATGATGATTTGAGCTATGAGCTCAAACAATCCAGGAACAGTTCTTTGAGCCCGATAAGGCAAAAATAGCCACTCTAGGATGTGCAGTGGATCAGACCAATGGTCAGACTGCTGTACCAATGCTCCAAAAGAAACACTGTGATCTGTAAGAATGAAAAATTAGACAATTTGACATTGATCAATTCATGAAACAAATTTAGAATGTAATCCTGCTCTACTTGCTGGATAGTTTGAACTGCTCTGTTAGTCATTCTCTTGGTTCCTGAGAATTGTCAGAATGTTTGAGCAGGTCAAATAGAGATGCCAGCTGGGTGTTTGTCAATCCCAAATAGGACCTAATCCAATTCAAAGACCCTAACAGCTTTTTGTACGTCAATAAGAATTTTGACATTAATATTCAATTGAACTGGCTGAAGAAAGACTGCTTTCCATGTAATTTTGAACCCTAAATACTTCCAGGGTTCCTCTTGCTGCACCTTCTCAGGAGCAACTACTAGGCCAAAGGATTGTAGACTCTTTCTGGTTTCAGCTTCCAACACACCCAGCTGATCCTTAGTGGCCGCAGCCAGCAAAAATATCATCTATATAATGATAGAAAATACAGTCAGAAAATTGCATTCGTATAGGAGAAAATACTAGAGGCACAAACCACTGACGAATTGTAGGAGAGATTTTCGTTCCCTGGCGGAGGGTTTTCCATTGATAACACTTGTAAGGTTCTGCACGATTAATGGATGGAACTGAAAATGCAAATTTTTCTCTATCTCTGGGGTCTAACTGGATTGTGAAAAAACAATCTTTCAAATCAATAATAACAATAGGCCATCCTGCAGGAAGTATAGAAGGGGTTGGTAAAACCAGGCTGTAATGCTCCAATGCTAGCCATGACTGCATTAATTTGTCTGAGATCATGCAGCAGTCTCCATTTTCCAGATTTTTTCTTTATCACAAAGACAGGAGTATTCAAAGGACTCTGAGATGGTTCAATGTGATCAGTGTTAAGCTGCTCCTTAACAAGCTGTTGCAGGGCCAACAACTTTTCTGTAGGTAGGGGCCACTGCTTAACCCACGCAGAAGTAGTTGTAAGCCATGTTAAAGCAATGGTGGGTTGTGTCACACCCTGCAATACAGTGACCCAGTTAAAAATCCGTAGTAATTTTTACCCTCCACTGAGATAGAGCATCTCGTCCACACAGAGCTAAAGGTGCCACAGTGACATATGGCCTGACTAGCAGTTTGACCCTCAGGATTAGTAATGAGCACTGCATATCTTGAGACAAAACTCTGAGCAGTACTTCCCAGTCCCACAACCCTGGCCCCTGGTGTGACCAAAGGCCAGGAGGCCGGCCAGGATGTCCATGCAATGATAGTTACGTCAGCTCCTGAATACAGAAGTTTGGTTGCCTGGACAACTGATGGCAAGCTTCGAGCATTGTAGAGGGTACAGGTCAGCTGTGGACATTGCGCAGAGATCGGCACTGACCAAAAGACTTGTGGTGTGCCAGTAGAACCAAATCCACCATCCTGATGCTCATGAGGCTCTGCTTGGGGAACACAACTCACAAAAGGTACAAGTTTAGCTATTCGTGCCCCTTTTAGGAATTGTCAGTGGTGGATAAGGTGTGAAAACCATAGCACAGGTCTGTCCTGCATAGTTAGCATCAATGACTGACATGAAAAAAAACTCTGCAACTGTGCTATTAGAACGGCCGATTAACAAGGCACTTAACTCATGCTGCCTTCACAATCCTAAACATCCACTAGTCAGATTATGTGAGTAATATGTCTGGTCTAGAACAAGCAGCAATCACAAGTATTGAGGTCATCCTGGTGAAAACACAGGTGCGCTTGGCAGGGCACGTCTCAAGGATGAAGGACCACCGCCTCCCCAAGATCATGCTTTACAGTGAATTTGCCACCAGCTGCTGCACGAGAGGAGCCCCAAAGAGAAGATACAAATACTCCCTGAAACAACATTTCGGCCCTGGTCATAGTGATTAACATAACTGGTCTACTCTGGTCTCCAATCGGGAGGCCTGGAGACATACCATCTCTAATGCTGCTGATGCTTTTGAGAAAGCACGCAGGATAGCCTTGACAGTCTGCAGGGCCCCCTGCAACAGGCTGACCAAGCAAGGCATTAGCATCGACAACCCCCAATTCAAAGCCAAGACTAAACGTAGCATCCCACAACAAGAATGAACAATAACACTCCACCAAGAAAAAGAAAAAAAATAAATCAGAGAGTTCATATACCATTTAGAATAAGTACTCACTGTGGTCCGACAGATTCACGTTACACATTCTCATAAAATACTGACACCCACATAAAGTATTTTTAAGTCTACACATATATATATCTACACAGTTTCTCTCTCTCATACAGTCATTTTCTAGTCATGCAATAGGTGGCCACCTCAGTCATTCTCCACTCACGCACACATTTTAAGTAGTTATTGGCTGTGTTTTGTTTGGTTTTTTTAAGTCTCATAACTTAAGGGGAATTTACAGCATATTTACTAACATTAAATTGTAAATCTTGTACAACTTTCCATGCACACCTTCCCAAAAAGAGCTAGGGTCTCTAGGCAACAGAACCACTTCTGCAGGGGGCAGGACTACACCTTTGTCTACTCTTCTTCCCCTTTCCCATGCTTTGCTCCCCCTGAGTCCCCCGTTTCTCTTGAGCACTCGGCCCCCCTTGAAGCAAAGGTGCTTCGTCAAGGTAGCTTTCACTAGCATTTGTCGGAGGATGGGGGGGAGTGGGATAGAGGTCAGGTTCATTTGGAGAAAAATCAATAGGAGTCAAATTGCCATTGCTCTCCTTATGTCGTGACTTAGCTACGTGGTCTGCTGAAGAAGGATAATGCGTTGGGGGGGACGAATAGCTGCAGATGGATATGTTCGGGGAGGGGGGATTGTAAACAGGGGAGAAGACAGACACCTCCTGGAGCAGCGGCCGCCGCCGCCAGCCCGCTGCCCCCCCCGGGGTCAGCGCTGCTGCAGGCATGCTGCAAGGGAGAGAAGGGTTACCAGGGGAAACACCCACCGTGAGGGTAGAGTTACTGAAGAAAGGGGGAGGGAAACCCCCCGTCACACCGCTCGGGACCATGGCTGTTGGCAACACGGGGGAAACACACTCCCCCGCCGCCTGCCCCACTGGTGCCCAAGGCTGCGGCCGCCGCCACCGGGGCTGCACTGCCCGGAGCTGGCGCTGCTGGCAGCGCGGCCACAGGCGTACCGTAAGAAGCCGCGGTCGCTGCTGCCACCTGGGGTCCATGCTGCCACCTGGGGTCCATGCTGCGGCTGCCACGGGGAGCTGCTGCCGCGCATGGAGTAGCCACTGGCGCATGCGCGGGCGCGCTGCTCCGAGCCGGGGCTGCTGCAGCGATCCTGCCGCCACACCCACCACTGATGTGGGTGGACTTGGCACAGCCGCGCGGGCACCCAGCGCCATGGAGTACGGACCTGGCGCCGGGGAGGCAGCCGTAGGCGCGCCATGCAGCCCTGCGGCACTGCTCAGATGAGAAGTAGAAAGCTCTTTAAGGTGGAAATCAGTCACAGCGTCCGCGAGGTCGTCTCCCGGTCCATCAGCAGCACCTTCATGCCGTAGCCACTGTCCTTGATCATCTTGGACACGTACTGCCAGACCACCAACACCGCGTTCATCTTGGCTGGGCCACTCGGCTGCCCCCGGCCCTGCTCCACAACCTCTGGTCCCACTTCGGCTCCCTTCGGCTCTGCCCGGCCCCTCTTCTTCACGATTGCTCTCTATGATGGCATCTAATAGCACTCTAATGTCCTCCCAGGCATAAATGCAAAATGCAGTGGGCAATGCAGCCTCTCTCTCAGCCCGAAGACACCAAAGTAATAAGCAACGTAACTTAGCTTTGTCACGTCTAACACCAAGACGCCGTAACAAAGCTTTCCAGATGATAAACACATGCCTTTCATTTGCACTCATGGTCTACCCCCATAGTGACTAGAAGAAAGTTCTCAAGAGCTCACCTGCACCTTCCAAGTGCCAGCTGCACTTGTGCATCTCAGGCAACTTGTGCCTTCCAAGTGTTGGCAGAAACACTTGTGCCTTCAGGTGTAAAGAAATAATCAGATCCGAATCCTGCAGTGCACCCAATGCCAAACAGCTCTTGAGCACCAAAACCCACTGCGCCTCGCCCCGCAGTCAGTTGCCTCCAGTCGCGATACCCCCGACGACACGAGCAACCTCGACAGTCTTTTCATGGTCCTCACACAGGGTACCATTTGTCGTGGGATATTTGTCGATAGGGTTTGGTCCATGAAGAAAAGAACACACACACACACGAGCAGAGTGATGAGACAAGGGGTGTCTGCCTGCTGAGCGTAGCAGGCAGCTTTATTGAGCTTGCTGGTCTCTACTTTCTCACACACATAATATAAACATATTCTTGCAAAAACACTCAGGAATGTAACACCTGCACACAGTCAAATAGCTTCGTCCTTGTACTCCTTAAAACTCAAGGCTGTGTCCATGGGAACATCCAATTAGCCTTACTGTTCTCATGGGAAAAGGCCTAACACCCTGTAATATTTCAAACTCCTCAAGCTCCAGGGGCTTCGTGGGGCTGCCACTTCGCCCCACATCTCTCCTTTATTGTTTTGGATCATCTATGTAAGCATACCAACCATCCTGCATAGGATGTAGACAGGAACGGTGAGTAGACAGGTTTAATCACAGAGATATTAATCTGCATTGATAATTTGAGGAACACTGAAGGACTAAATAGCACTTGTTGCTGGCCTGTATGTTTGATGGCATAGGGTCCAATTTTAGAAACCTGTGGGAATAAGGTTTCAAAAGTTTTATCGGGGATCTTGGAGTTAGTAAGATGCATTGCATAGACTAACTTAGTTTTTGTTCTGCCAGTATATACATTGTGCTGATCTACATTTATCCCAGTTACAGTTGTGCTCATAACTCCAAGCACCTAGTACTTCCTTTTCTATGTTTTGTTTTAATGCAACACTTACTGAACAGCAATTAGTCTTTCGAGTATTTGGAGTATTTTGTCTCTGATTGCTACTCTTGTTTCTCTGAGGTATGAGTCATGTCTAAACTGCATGAATTAGACCCTGGAAAATGCTGCCAGGCTGTCTCTGAATTGCAGCTCTTGGAATGCTTAATGCTAAGGCTTGATTATATTGTTCTCTCCATCTCTGAGTCTTGGGTGGATTATCAGGGAGTTCTGGTTCCAGGGAATTATTTGTCTGATCTTGTGACCTGTGTTTTTTGTTTCACTAGATGTATTATCTCATCCCATCTCTTCCCCATGATTTAAGATATCATTTATTAACATTGCCCAGGTAGGGATATCTCTGGGCTTCTCCCTGATCTCCAACAATCTCTCTTACAACCAACAGAGCACTGAAATCAGTATCTCTCTCAATTTCATCTTGTTTTGCAATGCAATAACATTTGAGGATGGCAGGGGTTCCCTTAATTAATGGGCTTAGTATGTCATAATTCACAGTTGCTGAAACAAGGACATTAATAGGGTTATGCTATGGAAATGCCTGGATACAGGTAGCTTTTGTAATAGCTGTGGAGATCTCATTCAAGGATCTAATGGGTATTAACAGAGGCTCTCCTCTCTCCAATACATCCTCTCCTTCAGCCACTTCACTCATTATCGAGTGGGGAGCATCTGATATTTTGGGTTCAGAATTTAAAAGATGCCAGTACCCCAAAATCCATTGACTTCATCATCATTCAGTAAAATTCTATTTCCTGCAGTTAGGCACACTCGACATAAATATTCAGCTTCAGTCTTGCCTGGCTTACAGGCACAGTGTTCTTATCACCCAAATAGAACTGAATGGGTTCATTTTACAGGTGTCATTTCCCTCCACCTCATTGTCCAGTTGTTACTTCTGTTTTTATAATGGGTCTGGCTTCATATTCAGGAGGATTTGGAAGAGTTATTCCATTCTATACCATTTGGGTTCTTGGAACCATCACCAGCACCACCATGATCATATGTACCTTTAGTTTTAGGGACCCATATGACAATGAAAGAACATGTGCCATAAAAAGTGCATGGCAGGCCTTAGAAAGTGTGAGGCACTTATAGAGACAAAATTTAAATGCCAAATGATAAGCAGCAGAGTATAACTGATAAGCACAGACACATGCCCAACTGAATTCTCCTTACAAATCTGTGATAATCACTACCGAGAAAATGAGAAGTACATAGGCTTTTTCCAAAGGTCTGTTACTATTTTTGACTTCCAACTCAGTTTTAACCTCAGCAAACATGCTTGTAAATATGTTCTTCACTCTTTGTCACCTGTAAACATTAGCTGGAGGCTAAGTCCTCTTAAATTTTTTTAGACAATAGTCTATCCAGATTTCTTTATAGAAGTACGTGTCTTTATGGACAATATGTAGGAAACAAAGATTACTAAAGTCACAAACTGCACTGAAGTCAGATACTTAAAGCAACTAACATGAACACTCTTAATTCTTCAGTATTTTTATTTACCTACTTCCATGTATTAAACACTTTTGGACTGATGAAATGCTGATTGTATATGGTCAGGATATGGTTCCTTTTGGTCAAAAGGAACCATATCCTGACCCTGCGATAGGAGGCACATACCTGTCCATACGGTTCTTTGAAGTCATATGTGGTATCCTGAGATACTACTATAATATTATTTCAATATTCCAAGGAATAAGGGCTGTTTTGCAACTTGTCAGAGTGGTGTTATCATAACAGGAGCCGGAAGTTGAGAGTATGTGCTGAATGCCCAGGAGTGTGGTATGAGAGGACATGAGTATCTAAAGATTCAGGAATGGCGGTCAGAGGGCAATTTCCATACTGCCTAGTGACTGTGCATGCTATCCCTTTAGCTGTGCCTAGGTCAGTTGGTATAGGTTAGTGGACAGACAGGACAGTCAAAGACTGGTCGGCACAGTCATAACTGTAGTAGACTGTTTGCTAATGACTAAGCAATGGGGACTAGGAGTGGTCCAGTGCTCAGTTTTGCTCCTTCACGGTTTTATTTAACAATATGCAGTCAGTATCCATGTCAAAGCCTCAGATCTAGCAGAAAATTCTGGTTAGAGTATGGTGCTAATAAGGCCAAGGTTGCGAGTTTGATCATCTCATGGGCCATGCACTTAAGAGTTGGACTTGATGATCCTTGTGGATCCCTTCCAACTCAGAATATTCTGTGATTCTGTGATTTCTACAGTTATTATTTCCTGCCATGGAGGCATGCTGCTTCTGTAAAAAGGCCAGTGTCCCAATTACTCTCTTGACAAACTGCAACTTCAAGGCTGGGAAACAGCTGCAACTGTGTGCAAAGTTCAATATCTCAGCTTCTTTAAACCTTTGACTCACACAATGGCAATTGCACAAAATTACACCCCTCGCTACATGTCAGAAGACTAATGACACTGTTTTTAATCTCTAAGGATCAAAGTTATAACAGAATCTTGGTAAAAGTTAAGCAGTGTTAGTAATATGCCAGAATGCACATGTGCACACTAAACAGCTTTATCTGTAGGACAGTTTTACCATTTATGAAACTATTGTACTGAATTCAGTTGCTCACCTCAGGTCACTTTGTTTGGATCACCTGGACATCTATCAGCTTTTATTTTTTGTAATGCATTTCTTTAATTATAGGTTCATATTACATGAATTGGCTCATGCTATATGACTCACCTAAAAGAAAACAAGTTCCTTTTGAATATTTTTTTCAATATGGACATTCCTAATTAATTTTCATTCTATGAATGATTTAACTTTAACAGTGTAGAGAAGAAACCTGGAACAAAACTATACAATAACCACTTATTACAAAACCAAATCCATTTTTGGAAATCCACCTTTGGAAATAAAGATATTCTAGTCATGATTTTTGCTCCTTCAGCAATAGCTTGCTAGTATTTGGGAATAAGATGACAAAACCAAATATTTAAAACTTCTCCTTATTGTCAAGTAAGAAGGTTAAATTTAAATATAAGTTTATCAGAAACCCCACAGAATATACTCTGCTGCTAAGATGACATTGACCAAATAACTCGAATTTTTGGTTCTTTCAAATTTTTTCAGCACTTGGTTTTCCAATCTTACCGCTCTTATAAAAATATATTATTGCAACTGTTAAAATAATATCTTAATTTATTTAGCCCTATAAAATGAGTTATTGCATGTTTTAAACTACTATTTTAGGAAGTTAAAGTGAGGCATATCTGAAAACAGTAACCTTGTTCTGCTGCCAAATGTAAGGGGGAGTGGCCTCCTGTAAGGGAAAGTAATTGGAAAACTGGGATATATATAGATACAAGTGATTTTTCTTGTAAAAATCTTAAGCCAGTTCTTGCCTCCTTACCCTGCTAGTAGTCTTGCCCTCTCTAACTAAGGCAAGAAATGTTAAAGACAAGTCTGTTCCCAGCTGAAACCTTGGCAGGATGCATACTTAGGTAATAAGACTTAGTTATAGGAGAATGAACAGGTAACACAGATTTACTGGGCACCCTTTTTTTTTTTTTTTTTTTGGAGGGGGGTGTTGTTTGGTGAGTTTTGAGGGGTTTTGGTTTGGTTTGAGAGTTTTTTGGGTTTGTTTTTTTTTTTTTTTTGCTGTGTAGCTGATCATCCGGTCAAAGGAATATTATTGTAAGAAGTAGATTTCAATTTCACAAAAATTCAGTGAATGGAAGATTTATACTTACATTTTTTCAATTTAAAGCACTAACAATCAATGAAAGAAGTGCTGATTATGAAATCATGTAGAATATCAGGCAATAAAAGGCACTCACAGAAGGCTCATTCACCTATGGACAGAAAGCTGAAATTCTAGAGAACTGAGGTTGTGTATTTGTGCACAGTCTAATCACAGGCTTATAAAAGTCAGTGAGATGGAACAATAAGAACTTCAATCACTGCCCTTTTATGGGATAAATCAGAAGAGGTGGTTCAATATTAAGTGGTGGATTCTAGCAAAAGCTGATTCTTTGACTATTCTGGACTCCCCAGTTATCCACAGCAGAGAAAAACTCAAGACTCATGATGGAGCACAATATTACCACAAATCCTTCAGTCTGTCAGTGAACATCTTTGGTTCCATGAAGGAAAGACCCAATAGTCTTCCCTGTCAAATACCCACCTAGACTGACAGGCCCTCACTCTGAAGCCACTGAGGTGTGAAAAGAAGCTCCAGTTGTGAGTGGTCCCCAACAATCCCACACCAATGCATGCTCCACAGCCAATGCTAGAATAAAAAATTAACATATTTACTGTGCTTGAATGTTCTGTAAATATAAGCACTGGGGAAATTCCTTGGTATACAATAGGCAAGCAACAGCTCTGCTCATGTTGTGCCTTTCTTAGTTGTACCAGCTCATTTGTCAGCCTTTATTGCAGCCAGAAATTACACATTTTGACTTCTTGCTGTGTGTAAAGACTTCTAGCACAAAGCTACAACCTCATGCCATAGAGTTACATTCAGTAAGCATGGTAGAAGATCCTTGAATTCTAGTTAAATATTGAACTAAGGGATGACTGATAGAAATTTTCACATGAATGATTGTAAAATAATCCTGGAATAAGCTCCTTTAGACTACAAATATTTGATCAGTACCTCTCACACTCCTCTTATCTGGAACGAATTGATTTGTTCTGTCAGTTCTTAGATGACTGATGTGGTCAATTGAATACAATTTCTTTTGATGCAAAAGACATGTAAATGATAACAAAGCATGCCCATCACATTGTCATTTCACGGGAACAGAAAGATGCCACCAAAGTATGATACATAAGGGGCCACAGGCCTGCATAAGACATCACTGCAATCTCAAGATGCTGCCAAACATTCTCCAGCAGCCAAGAAAAAGGGGTCTGAGAGTGATTGCTCAGAGTGAATCTGTAGTGATCATGTAGGCAAAAAGTACTAGGGCCTTGTGTCAACATAGCCTGGATGAACCAAATGTTAGTTCCAGACTACTACATTATTTATACACACTGATAGTAAAAGACTGCCCATTATTGTTCTGTGCTTTCTTCTCTACCTAATCGTACTTTCTTTTCGCACTATCCTTCCTTACTTCCTAAAATTTATTTCTGTATCTTCTAAATACAGAACATCTTATAAATAATGTTTTCCTCATATTCTTTCTCAGGAAGTATATTACCTTCTTTCTGACACTAATTGTCAATTAAGTCATTAACTGATGCTCAGCATGGCTGTGTCTGAATACTAAGTTCTCTACGCTTTGTGTGAAACAGTAGCAAATAGTGAATTTGATCAGTTCTAAACCTACCTGCTAAGAGCATGACAAAAATAGGCAAACTTATTTCTTTTTATATGTAGACAATAGCATGAAAACAGTATTTTATGTTTTTATAATCAGAATTTCCTATATTACAATATAAAATGCAAGTGCATTCACAACTTATTCATATATATTAAAATGAATGGAACACTGATGAGTTGGAAAAACAGAGCAAAGGTTTGTTTGCTTCATCTAAGTAATACATTAAATAAACTAGAGCAGATTAAACAAATAGTCTGGCAAAATGCTGACAGTGGGTCTAGAATTAACTGCAACTGCAAATATGGACATTCTTTGTTAGTGGTGAATCACTAGTAAAAATAACATTCAGTTAATGACAAAAAGAAGATCAGTTTAGAGATAAATGAAAATTGATCTGACATTAAATGTTGTGCAAAAAAATCATGTATTGATAGTCTGTCATCTCTCGCTAGAAGGCATTGAGGTAGAATTACGCTTCGAGGGGGAACAAAAAGACAATAAAATTAAATTGGCAATAAAATTATCTGGAATCTTAACAATGACATTTGAATATAGCCAGATTACAGTAAATTAAGAAAATAAAATTCAGAGCATGGTGTCTCTGTTGAGACGTATTCTGTACACAACTAGACTGCTTGTGTCTTCACTGGCCGTCATGACTTTACAGTGACATATGGTGACCCTCGACATGATACTGCAAGCAACCACCGGGTGATGGCATAGCTGAGAGCAGCAGGGACACTGCCTGATCCGGACCTGAGAGCTATTAACACCTGGAAAAGGTGAGCCACCAAGAAAAGGGTCTGTGATAATGGAGAATCAGATTTCTAAAGAGGAAAAGTTGGTGCTATCCTCCTGGAAGCATCTTTTAAAGTGTAAAGGTGTAACTGTTGAAGATTGTGCTTTGCAACATTTGCTACTCCGGTGCTGAAAGCAAGGCTTTGAAGCTAACACATCAGTTGCATTTAGTGTAAAGACCTGGGAGAAGGTGAGAGATAAATTGTGGAAAGAGATCTATAAGGGTGCTAAGGATGTAGAAGGTTTGCCTACCACCTGGCATCTATTGGTTAAGACTTTAAAAGACTGGCTTAACGAACAAGTTTTGGAAGGTGCTCAGTTGCCTGAAACGGAGCCTGTGTCAGATACAGAAGGACATGCAGGGGAGGAGGGAGCTTCAGCCGCTGCAGTACCACCGACTGATACCTCCCCCTCTGATGATTAATTGGGTGCTTTAGCAGATAAAATGAAAACAGTGTGGTGTCTGGATCCACCTTCTAAAAAGTCTACCAAGGGTCTGGCTCCAAAAGCTCCAAAAGGTCTGAAGGTTCACTATCCTTCACCCCATGAGCTACTTCAGACTCCTCGTAAATACAAATCACCTACTGATATAGTCCCTTGCCATTATAAGACACCTATGGAACTTGTAGAGGAATTTAAAGCTAAGCAAAGGCTTGCATCCTCTGTTCCTTTGCCAGAGGAGGAGGAGGATGAGGACACTGATGAAAACAATGAGGAAGACATACCCAGTAAAGGCTTGTATCAATCGGCATCAGCCCCCCCAGCAGGTGAGGTAGACATGGAGGATGCTGAAAATGCCTCCGTCTGTAGTCAAGCCTCTCAACCCATACTTGGGGGGTCCCAGGGCCGTAAGACATGAACACTGGCTGATCCATGGACTTTGCCACCAGTAACTCTCACAGTGATGCCATGTCATCCTAGGAGATTTTGGGAGAGCATGCGTGTACTGAAGAACAGGGGGATTGGGAGCTGTTAGAAAAGATCAGGCATCCCTCAAAAACAGTGGACAAAGGTGTATTTGCTCCAGGAGTAAAACCAGGAGCAGAAGCTTATTGTGTTGAAAGCTGTCCCTAATTCTGGCAATCAAGATAAACATCATGTATTTGCTTGGAAGGCTATTCAGGATTTGCAGATGTATGTGTCATGGTTTGAGCAGGCTCAAAATCTAATTCTAATTCCTAGCCCCCCACCCACATCTCAACCCCATGTGAGATGGGTTTTCCAGACAAAAACACGAGACTCAGTATGGGGGAAGGAATATATTACAAAGACTATACACATAAATAAATACTATAATACACTGCATACAATCTTAACTCTATATCTATCTCTACCATGACAATAATATTTACAATGGGCTCAATCTCTTTTCCCTCCAAATAAAAGTCCAGGAGAGAAGAAGAAGAAAAGACCCCTTCCAGTCTGTCAGCAGCAGGCTCTCTCTAGGCAGCAGGCTCTCTTCTTCTCTTCCAGGCAGCAGAAGCAGTTGCTGGCTCTCTGCCAGCACACACGAGGGGGTCTCCAAGCCCCTCAGCCCTCCGTCTTCAAACGGGGGTCTTTCCGTGGACTACGTAACCCCAGACAAGGTCGTTCCACCACGGTCATATCACGAAGCACGGGGGTCTTCGTGACAGTCTGGTATCTTCAGGGGAAATCAAGCCCCTGTGCAGAGCTCCCATGCTCTGCCTCAAAGATGGCTGCCAGCTTCTCTGAAGCTGCAGCAAGGAGGGGGGGGGAAAGCCCAAGGTCACCCCCTCCACACACATTCCTTTGGCCATCCTGGCTGAGCTCTCAGGAGGCCATGAGCTTCCTAGCTCCTCTCAGCAGTGCATACTGCATTTTAGGACTCCTCTTAGTCCACCACCCCCTCCTTTTTCTCGGAGGGGTCTCTAGCGAGTTTGGGGGTTTTGGTTTATCCAGTTCTTACCCCGTGAAACTCTGTTCCTGCTGCTGGCTTGGTTCTCTTGTCCTGTTGCTGCTTTTCCTTCTCCTCAGACACCTCTGTGTCTGCCTTAGCTGCATACCGGCTTGTGTTGCTCCTTTTGGTCCTTATCAGTTGGCTCTTTGCCACTGCTCTTCAGACGCTGCTGTCCCTGCTGCTCCGTCACCCACTCGCAGTGGAGAAAACTCCTTCGGCATCTCAGACACAGGCACTTAGTTTAGTTCTGAGTCCCTGCAGCCCCCCAACCAGGGCTGGGGGGGGCAGAGGCCCCCAAGGGGCCGGAGCCCCTTCTCCTCGTGGCCTCTACAACATGGCCACCTCTTCTTCTCCCAACAAGTACCACTGCTTCTCTTCCGGTCTCCAGAGATATGTTTATATTTTGCAGGAGCACTGATTGGGTCAAGCCCCAAGGGTCACCACCCCCTGGGGGTTACCACTTTCAGCTTCAGGGGGAAACCTGGTTCAAACCACTACAGTATGTTACAAAATATGGTGTTAATTCTTCTGAAGTTATGCATGTGATTTGTGCAATTAATGCTGATTTGTTAGCTCCTTATGACATTGATCATCTAGCTCAAGTTTTATTTGAACCTGTACAATACCAAGTGTTTAACTCTGATTGGCAGAAACAGGCAGAACGTACAGCCATGGAAAATATGAGACTTCCTGCAGGGGATCCGAGACTGGCAGTAGGAGTTGAGGTTTTGATGGGAAAAAAATTACTTTGGTAATCCTGAGTTACAAGCCCAGTGGGATCCTGCTGTGTTACAACAATGTCAGAAGGTGGGAATGTTAGCTCTGATTAAAAATATGGAGCTTGCTTCCCCTGGTCCCAAATATACGACAGTGAAACAAGGAGCGAAAGAACCATTTTTACAATTTGTTGAGTGCACTGTAGTCTCGTTAGAAAAACAAGTAGATGACAAGACTCTGCGTCAAACACTCCTGAAGCAGTTAGCAAAAGATAATGCAAACCAAGATTGTCAGAAAATTATAGAAGCATTGCCGGGAGACCTGTCTGTTGCTGATGTGGTCTCAGCATGTTCAAAAGTAGGTACTGTAGAGCATAAAATGACTGCTCTTGCAGCAGTGTTGTACCTGCTTCTCGCTGTTACAATTGTAACAAAGAGGGACATCTGAAAGCTAACTACCCTGCCAAAGGCAATGGGGGAAATCAAAAAGTCTTATCTAATCCCCCTGGAATTCATTGTAATCGCTGTGGTAAGCCTGGGCACTTTGCTAAACAATGTCGATCCAAATATCATGCCAGTGGTCAGCCCCTGCAGGGAAACGGGAAGGCGAGTGTGGCAACAAGGCGTGCCTGGACGCAAGTACCTTCATTGCCACAGCACAGCCCATATGCAGCTCCCCTGGCATTCCCCTCTGCGACCAGCTTACCGGGAAGACCAGCGAATCAGCCAGCATGGATGTATCCACCTCCGACACAGTAACAATTTCTTCTACAGATATTGTTAAGGTCCCCCACTGGGGGCTGCAGGCACTTGGAACAGTGTTAAACTGGGCTATGTACCTGTAGCTAGAAAGCTGAAGGAGTTTTCTCCACCGTGAGTGGGCAGACGGAGCAGCAGCAGAGACAGCAGTGTCCGGGAGCAGTGGCAAAGAGCCAAGCAGATAAGAAGAAGCAGCAGAGCCGCTGAGCAGGAAGACACAGAGATCTCTGATGGAGAGAGAGAGAGAGAGAGAGCAGAACTAATCTCTATGGACAGAGTTTGGGTAAGAACTGAAAAACCAAAACTCCCAAACTCCCTTGGAGACCCCTCCTAGGAGGAGGGAGATGGAAGAGTCTCAGAGTGCTACAGCACTGCTGAGAGAGGAGCTAAGAAGCTCAGGCATCCTGAGAGCTGAGCCAGGACGGCCAATGGAATGTGGAGGGGATGACCTTGGCCCTCCCCTCGCTGCAGCTTCAGAGAAGCTAGCAGCCATCTTGAGGCAGAGCACAGAAGCTCTGCAAGGGGCTTGAATCCCCTGAAGACACCAGACCGTCACGAAGGCTTCTGCACTTTGTCGACATGACCGTGGTGGAGCGACCTTTGTCTGGGGTAACGCAGCCCACGGAAAGACCCTTCATTTGCGTCGGGGGGCCGAGAGAGGCTTGGAGGCCTCCCTCGCGTGTATTGGCAAAGATCCAACAACTGCTGCTTCATGAAGGACACAGAGAACCTGCTGCCCTAGTGGACTGCTGCTCAGAGACTGGAAGGGGTCTTTTTTCTTCTTCCCTCCTGGACTTTTATTTGGAAGGGAGAAGAGATTTGATCCATTGTAAATATTGTATGTCATGGTAGAGGTAGTTGAAATTGTGTATGTAGTGTATTATACTATTTATTTATGTGTACAGTCACTGTAATATATACCTTTCCCCCCATTTTGAGTCTCGTGTGGTGTCTGGAAAACCCATCTCACACTGGGTTGAGATGTGGGAGGGGGGCTAGGACTCGGGAATTGGATTTTGGAGCTGTCAAACCATGACAGTCCCCTTAGACGCTAAGGGACCTATCAGTCAAGGACTGAGTGCTTTATTGATAGGGCACTCAAGTAGCACAATTGCTGGGAGAATTGTACATGTAGGAGTGATCGATTCAGACTATACGGGACAAATTTGTGCCATGGTGTCAATCTCCTATCCTCCTGTGACTATTCCAAAAGGAACTCATATTGTTCAACTTGTGCCTTTTGTGAACTATGTTCCCAGGACAGAGGACCAGGAGAGACATGCTGGAGGATTTGGATCTACAGGACCTCCACAAGTATTTTGGTCACAGACTGTCTCCCACAAATGTCCACAGATGGTTTGTGAACTGTGCAATGGAAAAGGCTTGCCTTCTGCTGTTAAGGTCAGTGGTTTGCTTGATACAGGTGCTGATGTAACAATCATTTCTTTGTACAGCTGGCTGAGCTCTTGGCCCCGGTGTCCTCCGATTCAGGTGTTATGGGGTTGGGGGGAACTACCCAAAGTTGTATTGCAGCTCATTTCATTCTGATTTGTAATCCAGAAGGGCAAGTGGCAACTGTAAGACCATATGTCACTCCTGCCCCCCTGACTCTGTGGGGAAGAGATTGTTTGGCTCAATGGGGAGTTAAAATCACCATGGATTTTTAACGGGGGCCACTGTGTTGCAGGGCGTTAAGCAGCCCACATTGGCACTGACATGGTTAACAGACACTCCAGTGTGGCTTTAACAGTGGCCCCTGTCCAAAGACCTTGAACAAGAACAGTTGGCTGCTGACCACATTGAGCCATCATACAGCCCCTGGAACACTCCTGTGTTTGTCATGAAAAAGAAATCTGATAAATGGAGGCTGTTACATGATTTGTGGCAGGTCAATGCTATCATGGCAATGATGGGAGCTCTGCAGCCAGGGCTCCCCTCACCCACAATGATACCCCTCGATTGGCCAATTATAGTGATTGATTTGAAAGATTGTTTTTTCACTATTCCTCTAGTTGAAGCTGACAAGGAAAAATTTGCTTTCACAGTGCCCTCTGTTAATCATGCAGTGCCTTCTAAATTATATGAATGGAAAGGTTTGCCTCAAGGAATTAAAAACTCGCCTGCCGTTTGTCAGTGGTTTGTTGCACAGGCTTTATCTCCTGTGAGAATTCAGTTCCCAAATTGTTACTGTTACCACTATGTGGATGATATTCTGTTCGCCGCTGAGCAAAAAGAAACATTGGGTTTTCTCGTTACTGCAAAACCAGTAATCCCTCAGCCTGTTCAATTAGAAATGCCTATCAATACCCTAACTGATGTTCAGAAATTAGCAGGTTCATTAAATTGGATTCGCCCTTATTTGGGATTGATTATTCGCAACTGCAACCTCTTTTTGCACTGCTCAAAAATTCCACTGACCCAATGGAACCACGATCCTTAACACAGAGAGCAATTCAAATTATTTGGCAGGTAGAAACATTGTTAACAGAACACTTTGTTTCTCCCATTGATCTGTCTCTAATTATTCAGCTTTTTGTTCTCATAGATGAAGTCTCCCCCTGTGGGATTCTTGTTCAGTGGAATGAGGCTTGGGATGATCCCCTACACATTCTTGAGTCATTGTTTTTACCCTCAAGATCTCATAAAACAGCTCCTGGCCTGTTTGAATTGCTTGCTGACATTATTATGAAAGCACGAAAATGGTGCATTGAATTGAGTGGTAGAGACCCTGGTCGTATTGTTTTGCCTGTACAGTCCTGGTATTTTGAGTGGTGTTTGAATCATGAGTTACAAGCTGCCATGGCAGATTTTCGGGGACAAATTGCTTATCACTTGCCCTCACACCCTTTACTGAATTTTTTTAGCAAAGCACCTGTTGGACAAAAACTGCTGTCATCTACAGAACCAGTGGATGGACTCAGTGTTTTTACTGATGGTTCTAGCAAAACGGGAAAAGCTGCTGTGGTTTGGTATACACCCACAGGATGGCAACATGAACTTGTTCAACAATCCATGTCTCCACAAGTCGTGGAACCCCATACTGCTATCCTGGCCTTTCAACTTTTCCCTCAGCCTTTTAATCTTGTTACAGATTCTGCTTATGTAGAGGGATTTGTACAGCATTTGGATCAAGTAGTTCTTTCTGCTTGTGATGATCGTCTTCTTTTTCAGGGTTTGTTAACACTTTGGCGTACCCTACAGTCTCGTACTACCCCTTACTTTGTTTTTCATATTTGCAGTCACATCTCATTACCTGGATTTTTTACAGAGGGTAATGCTCGAGCAGACGCTCTTGTAGCTGCTGCACAGCTTGGTCCTGTTCCAGATAAGTGACAAAAAGCTTTCCTCTCACATTGATTTTTTCACCAAGGCAGTACTGCCCTCAAGCGACAATTTGGTATTCCGCAATCTCTTGCTCATTCTATTATGGCTGCCTGTCCAGATTGTCAGGGTCAGAATGTCCCTGTCTTTTATGGGACCAACCCTAGAGGAATGCAAGCTTTATAGGTATGGCAAACTGATGTTACTCATATTCCTGAATTTGGACGTCTCAAGTATGTGCATGTTTCTGTTGATACATATTCTCATGCTGTTTGTGCTACTGCTCATGCAAGTGAGCGTGTTCTTGATGTGATTCGTCATTTTCAATGAGCTTTTGCTACCCTTGGTGTCCCATCAGAAGTAAAGACTGACAATGGCCCTGCCTATAGTGCTCAGAAATTTCAAACCTTTTTGAGTGATTGGGAAGTGTCTCATGTTACTGGCATCCCTCACTCTCCTACTGGTCAAGCTATTGTGGAATGCGTGCATAGCTCTCTGAGGCGCCTGCTTCAAAAACAGAAAGGGAAATGCAGGGTGCTCCCCCTCAAGCCCGTTTAGACAAAGCTGTTTATGTTTTAAATTTTTTTACTTTTCCCCTGAATTCTCATTTTCCTGCTCTCTTTTTGCATTTTTCCTGATTAATGTCATCTCAACCTATGACTGCTCCTGCTCCCGTTCAGGTACAGGACCTGATTTCCGGACAGTGGTCCGGCCCTCATCAACTGATAATGTGGGGTGGGGGTTATGCTTGTGTTTCTACAGATGCTGGACCGTGGTGGGTTCCTGCTCGGTGTGTGCATCCTGTTTTGTCTCGGGGGAACCAGCAGTGAGGACTCCTACACAGAACAGCTCAAACGACTCAATTCGTGGAACAGCCACAACGTCTGGGTGACCCTGATGAAAGCACTGAACCAAACCACCTTCTGTGCCTCTTTGGTGAAACCAGAGCTGCCT
Organism: Neopelma chrysocephalum; assembly: GCF_003984885.1. Classification (NCBI taxonomy): domain Eukaryota; kingdom Metazoa; phylum Chordata; class Aves; order Passeriformes; family Pipridae; genus Neopelma; species Neopelma chrysocephalum. The sequence continues at coordinate 980,936 of NW_020925354.1, read as the reverse complement.
TTTCATATGTGCCTTATTGGGGCAACTGTAAATAACTCTGATGTAGTGAAACTTGTTTCTAATGTCACACACTTACCCGATTTGGCAACAAAGGCTTGTAATGCTTCTGCGCAGAGCTGCATTGCAAATGTAAATGATTGGCTTGTTAAGCTATCAGAAGGCATTGCACCACAGGAGTTAGATATTTTTGGTACCTTAACTGCTGCTGCTTGCTTTTATTTTGATTATACAGGCACAACACTAAGTACTGTAAGGGTCATGATGCTTCTGCTGTCACAGAAACCCTTTCGCGAGACCTGTCTCCGGATATGCCTTTTTACCAGAATGCATCTGCTTGGTGTTTATACACACGTAAGCCACCCTCACCCGGTGTAACAGTTGCTCGTCAACTTCCAAAAGGATACTTTTTGATTTGTGGCAATTGGGCATGGCCAGGTATTCCGGCACTGTCCTTTGGGGGACCCTGTACCTTTGGTAAACTAGGTTTGCTTGCCTACACAGAAAAGCTTTTATTGAATCATTTCCATCTCTACAGTCGTGTTTTGATCAAATGGTCACTGGCCCTTGACTCTACATGTCAGAACACGTTAACTTTGTGGGGTCAGGCATCTATTGTATCTACTTCTTTTTTTGCCACGAGTTGCCTCAGCAAAAGTGTTAAAGCAAATCAGTGCCTTGGTGTGCTGGATAACCAAACAACCAAATTTGACCTCAGATACTTTATACAAACTTGGCACCAATGTAGATAGTGTACAGCATGCTATGCTGCAGAATCGCGCTGCCATTGATTTTTTGCTACTCACACACGGACATGGTTGTCAGGAATTTGAAGGCATGTGTTGTTTAAATATTTCTGATCACTCTGAATCCATTTACAAACAAATTGCCACACTTCAGGAACAGACAAACAAGATCAAACAGGAAACTGGGTTTTTTGGCCTGGAAGGCTGGTTGTCTAGTTGGGGCATTTCAGGTTGGTTACTGTCCTTGCTCAAGACGGGGGTCTTAGTTTTGGTGATAGTCATGGTCGTGCTTGTAATGTTGCCATGTTTTGTGTCGTGTTTGCAAAGGGCCCTGCAAAGAATGACACAGGCAATTTTTCTGGCACAATTACAGAGAGGGGGAATAGTGGCAGTCTGAAAAATAAAAGCTAGAAACGATCCCAGTTGGGGAAACTGGAATACTTTATTGGACACGAGAACACAATTTAAAGGCATCTCTGGCTGGACATGTTAATGAAGGGGACAGGCTATGGTAATTGGGTAGTTACACAAGTTTTTACTGCAGTTTCCAAATAGTTAATTTTTCCCCTAGTAGGATTACATGAGGGATAGAGGGATTACAGGGGTTTAGACATGGTCTGATACAATCATCTCAAAAAGTCCTTTCTGATTTCTGCTGGAGCCAGGCTTAATCCATAAGGTAGAACTTTAACAGGTCTAGCTCCTTCAGATCACGGGTTCTTGTCAGCCTTTGTTTTCCTTTTGCTGAAAGCTGGGTTTGGGCTCCCACAGGGAATTATAGGGGTTGGTAGCGGGTCTATTACCTCCCTGGATGAAGATATTGACTTGACAAATTTGGGGTGTATCCTTGAAGATAAGGAAGCCAGTATGCAGCCCTAATGGAGGAACAAAGACAGACAGTAGAGTCAGTAGGCCCAGGATGTGGGAACCACAAAAAGGCCTTGAGCTTTGCCAAATGTATCAGCAATAAATCATAGCCAATTAAAACGCTGTTGCTTGCTAAGGTTGCTGCTTGCTGCTAGCAAAGGATATAAAAACAGCAGATGAGAAAATAAAGAGAGGCATGTATTCTACACACAACTAGACTGCTTGTGGCTTTATTGGCCGTCATGACTTTACAGTGACAGCACGGAGTATGATGAGTGATGTAATATGAGCCTTTCCAACTTCTGAATCCAGAAGATTGTTTAAAATTCTGCCCTGTCATTCAGAAGACTACTTTTCCCAGGAAAATTACAAAATAAATCTAGGTGAGTTGCCAGAAATTGGTCCCAGAGCCTGAGTTCCTCAGTTTACTGACAGAAGGAACTCTTGTTGAAAATAAGAACAGTAATATACATTAGCTTGTTAAGTGGAGAGGGAAAGGAGAGGAAAAATGAGGGCTGGATAAAATGGGATGGAAACAGGAACCAGTGAACTAATTTGTTAACCAAGAAGAGGAGACTTGGAGCCCACAGCACCAACGGTACACCAGCTACCAGTCACAGGGGAATCAGATTAGGCATGTAATCTGCAATGTGGTAAATTGCTTTTGAAGGGACTCTCCAAAAGCTGTTTATAACCAGATCAGGTTGGTCAAGCAGGACTTACTTTTCATAAACCCATGGTGGCTGGACATTATTCCCTGGTTGTCCTGCACATGCCACATGATGGCACGCAAAATGCCCTCCTTCATGACCTTTCCCAGCATCAAGACCTTGTTGACAGGCCTGTAGTTCCCCAGATCCTCCTTCCAGCACTTCTAGTAAGTAGGCATCACATTTGCCAACCTCTCATCACTTAAGACCTTCCCAGTTAGCCAGGACTGCTGATAAATAATGGAAAGTGTCTTGGGAGCACTTTCACTGTCTCCTTCAGTAACTTTTGGGTGAATCCCATCTGGCCCTGTAGACCTGTGTGTGTCTAAGTGGCATAGCAGGTCATTGAGCGTTTTCCCTTGGATTATGTGTGCTTTTCTTCTGCTTCCCATCTCTGTCTTGCAGCTCGGGGGGCTGGGTAGCCTGAGGATATCTGGTGTAATTATTGAAGACTGGGGCAAAGACAGTGAGCAATGCTACACATTACAAGGATCATTAACACAACCACTGTGGCCTCCAATCCACCTCAAAGAGATTAACCTCAGAATGTTAGAGGATACCCTTGTTAATTGTGATCTTTCCTTCCACACGGATGCCTGCATCCACGCAGAGTTAGTTACGATTTATACAGCATTCTTGATCCACAAATATAATAATAATGTTAAAAGACCTTTTATCAGTGATAGTAATCTGAATCCTCATGACTGGTCTTATCACATCCTTTTATATTTTATTTTACCACTTGTATATTGCACTGTTACAGCCTGTTCACTGATTTGGCTGCAGGGTGACCATAGCTAGGCTCTTCAGATGGGGTGTGTGCAATGCTGCTATGGACAAGTCCAAGTGACAGACAGTCCCTGTAGAGCACTGTCTCCTAGTTTGATTTGATGTCAAATGCCGTTTGTGTTCAACATTGACACATTTGCTTTTCCAAGACAGATTCATTATATAATATCTTCCTAATGATACTATTGTGAAAAAAATTAAACACTTATTGGCGCATGATACAGATGTACCATGTCCTTCATGAATTTTCTAACCAGCAGCTCAATTTTCTTCCACATTTTTGAGCAGCAAATATGTAAGCATTTTACTAAAAGCATACCGGCTTCACCATGATATGGAAGACACCCTTTGAGTAACCTGATGGTTGAAACATAACCAGAAGATAAAGGAACAAAACAAGGAGCTCTTAGCACATGGATGACTTTATATTATACTGATGCAATTGCTTAGGAGTTATAATACCATTTACATTAGTGTTAAAAACAGAAAAAAATGTTCCCACTTGAAACACTTTGGAAGAATTTCAAAAAACTTTTGGCAAATAATAGTGGCAGAATATTTTTTCCAAATCTGCAACATATTTGAGCTGTGAGAGGGATGAACACATCAGTATGAATATTCTCCCAATGTCACTAAATTTTAAAACACAGTTAATCCTCATGTTGTGGGAATTAGTTTTTCTGACCAATTTCCTATGGATGGCACCAGCAGGCCTCATAGTACAACCTACCATTTTTATCTGATTGGTAATTCACAGTAAACATTTTAGGCTTGTTCAGTGATATCTGTCCATTTACTGCTGTTCAGATGAAAGCAGTGCTATAAAGATCAGGCTGAGTTGCATTGAAAAGGTGAAAGCTGGCATTCAAAGCAGTATATCACTTACTTATGGATGTGTGAAAAAACCAGCAAATTTGACTACCTCAGATGTGATACAATTAGGTGATAACCAACAGATAGCTTGGAAAGCATATAGATTATCTGGAGAAGATAAATGCCTATATAGACTGCTGCTTAAAGCTAATTGAGCTAGTGTTTTTGTGGGAATAAGTGAATCAGGCTACAGGGCCTTGGTTAATCACAACAGGACACCTTTGATCTCACTTGTTTCAGCTGTGGAAGTGGTGCTGTTCATCAAGGACAGAGATCCGAAAAGATCGTAATGCAACATTTACCACAGACTGGATGAGTGACACTAAGGGCCATGCACGCTTAGCATGTGAGCAGAGTTATTACTTAATTAGGTGATGTATTATACAGATGTAAGAGACAAGGCTGACAAACAGACCTTAGTGATTAGGAAACAATAAACTTGGAGTTACAATTCCTTCTCCATGGTCACTAAACTAAGGCTGCTATGGAGAGAAGGGCACAGGGTGCAATGCCAGAGTTCTGCTTGTTCCTTGCTTGCCACATTAGATCATAAAAAAGTCTGAAAGATGAATCTGAAGTCCAGTATTACGTATGAGCAAGGTAGGATAAGTGATTTCTGGAACAGTTACCATTGGAAGCAGCCAGCTACAAACTGTAGGAAAAAAGACTGAACATAGTTATATTGGGTCAGGTTGTTAAGTCCAATACTCAGTCTAGAACAGGAATCCAAGCAGATGCCTAAAAGTAAATAAAAGTAGGGTAACCAAATAGTGATCCTTTTGAATAGCATTCACCCAGATTTTAACAACTTGCAGCTCAGCATGAGCCAAACATATTTAAGAATTATCAGAGTATTTATCTCCTGCAATCATGTCTTGTCTGCCCTAAGTCTTCTGGCACTCACAAAACCCCTGCGAATTAAGGATCTCCTCAGGTCACTAGTATGGTGTGTGAGGAGCCTCATCATCATTGTATCTCTTGAACCTAGCTTCTATTAACTTAATTTGAGGGCACTCTTCTATACTAAAAGATTCTGGAATTCAGTTTGCTTGTCATCTCCAATTTACTTGTCATCTCCAAGCTACTATCATCTAACACACCTTTATATTACTTCATGTCAGCACTCTTTCTCCTCAGCTGGAGAGTCTTCAGTTTAATGAGAAATTCCTGGAATGTAAGCCATCTCATATTTCTCACCAGCCTGGTCACATTCTTCATCGTATTTTTGCAAGTGTTACCAGATTACGAGAGGGATACAGTCATTTATAAAACCGCTACTGATTGTTCTCATCCAGCTTCTTTCTTACCTATTTATCCCTCAAAAGAATTTTGTTTTTATTCAGACTCTGTAGCAAGGCAGTTCAAAGAGCATCTCTTCAAGGTGCATGTAGATAAGACTGTGCAGATTTTGTTAATGCTTCTACACAGTTAATGCTCTCCACACGTTTATCCAAGTATTCTGGAATCATTCTTTATTACAGTTCTCTACTAATCTACGTGTTGCAGATACCAGGATTAGAAGATTATAGTTCTCCTAGATCTCCATACAGCCCATTATAATGTTACAGTAATATCTGGGAACTTTGACTCCCAAAGTGCAAGGGATCTTTAAACATGTGGCTACCTACTCCAGTTATCTAGTTCAGGTACTGTTTAACTTGTTCATCAGTGACTGGGATGAAGGGATAGATGCCTTCTCAGCAGCTTTGCTGATGATACAATCTTGGGAGGAGTGGTTGATACCCCCAGAGTGCTGTGCAGCTCTTCAGAAGGATCTTGACAGGTTGGAGAGATGGGCAGACAGGAATCTTCTGAAATTCAACAAGGGCAAATGTAGGGTCCTGCACCTGGAGAGGAATAACCCCAGGCACCAGAACAGTGGGGTTGACCTGCTGAAAAGCAGCTCTGCGGAGAAGAAACTCAGGGTCCTGGTGGAGAACAAGCTGTCCATGAGCCAGCAGTGTTTCCTGGTGGCCAGGCTGATGGTATCCTGGGGTGTATTAGGAAGAGCATTGCCAGCAGGTCGAGAGAGGTGATCCTGCCCCTCTGCTCAGACGTGGTGAGGCCATATCAGGAGTGCTGTGTCCAGCTCTGGGCTCCTCAGGACAAGAGAGGCATGGAGCACCTGGAACAGGTCCATTGGAAAACAACAAGGATGATTATGTACTGGAACATCTCTTTATGAGGAAAGGCTGAGAGATCTGGGCCTGTTCAGCCTCTAGAAAAGAAAACTGAGAGGGGATCTCATCAATGTCTATAAGTATCTGAAGGGAGGGTATCAAGAGGATGGAGGCAGGCTCTTTTTGGTGGTGCCCAGCAATAGGAAAAGAGGCAATAGTCAGAAACTGATGCAGAGGAAGTTCTGCCTGAATATGAGGAAGAACTTCTTCACTGTGCAGTGACTGTGCACTGGAACAGATTGCCCAGAGGGTTGTGGAGTCTCCCTCACTGGAGATATTCAAGACCTATCTGGACACAATTCTGTGCCATGTGCTCTGGGATGACTCTGCTTGAGCAGGGAGTTCGGACCAGCTGACCCACTGTAGTCCCTTCCTGACCAATTCTGTGACTCTGTGATTCTGTGATTCTGAGTGAAAAACTAATTTAAGTTTTGGTTGGGGTTTTTTTACATGTTTACCATTTCTGAGTGCTCTTTTCTCATTGCGGTATCTATTGACACATAACACTCTCTGGAAGGCTACCTCCTCTTGATGCCTTTAATAAAGATTTTTACAAGGGATTTAGCTTTTGATTCCTGCCTTCTGCTAGATGTTCCTCTAGCTTTCTCACCTATTTTATTATGTTTTACATTTAACTAGCAAATACTTCTAATGCTGTTTGTGCTTTCTGAAAGACACCTTTTTTCTTTTAGTAACTTTTTCCCTTATGTTGATATTTAGTCATGCCAGCATCCTTTTGCCTTTTCTCAGCAGCATATATTTTTTTATTGGGTAAGTAGTATGTATTTTCTCTGTATCTCTGCCATGGTGTCCTTAAATATCAGCCAAATCTACACAGTTGGCCATCCAAGAGATACAAAACTAATTCTGCATTCTGTCACTTTGCCTATTTGCTCAGCTTGATGAATAGAGATGGATTTTAAATGTCATCTGAATTTCCTCTTAAATACTCTCTAAGCTATAATTTTCTGCTGATTTTAGCTGGGATAGAGTTAATTTTCTTCATAGTACCTAGTGTAGGGCTGTGGTTTTGCATTTGTGCTGGAAACAGTGTTGTTAATACAGGGATGTTTTTGTTATGGATGAGCAGTGCTTGTACAGAGTCAACGCCTTTTCTACTTCTTATCTCACCCCACCAGTGAGCAGGCTTGGGGGCAGGCAGGGAGGGGGCACAGCAGGGATAGAGAAGGCTAATTGACCAAAAGATATTCCATCCCATATGGTGTCATGTTCAGCACACAAAACTGAAGGAAGGTGGGGACATTTGGAGCGATGGCATTTCTCCTTACAAGCTGCTGTTACACATGGTGGTGCCCTGCTTTTCTGGGAATGGCTGAACACCTGCCTGCCCATGGGAAGTGGTGGATGGCTCCTTTGTTTTACTTTGCTTGCGCATGCAGCTTTTGCTTTCCCTATTAAACTGTCTTTATCTCAGTACCTGAGTTTTCTCGCTTTTACTCTTCTGATTCTCCCCCCATCCTGGCGGGGGGAATAAGTAAGCAGCTGTGTGGGGCTTAATTGCCTGCTTGAGGATTAAGCACAACAAATCTCAAAACTCTTGGATCTTGAAGGTGCTTCTTCCCTTCCGCTGCCCTGGTCTCAGATCCCTATACAAGCTTGCATACCTGCAGCTTGGTCACCATTGTAGGTGCCTGAGGATTGTGAGTAACGCAACAGAAGGGCTGTGCTCTCCCCTCTAACGGTAAGGAGGGAAAGAAGGCAAGTCAAAGGCACGTTCTCTTACCTATCCTTCACCTCACAACTGTGTGTGAAGCAAAGACAAGAGATTTGGTGCCTCTGTTACGGGGAAGTGTGTAAAATTATAAGACTTCATCTGATATACTACAAAAATAATGAGGAACAAGAGGCTATGCTGGAATTTGTGTCTTTGCTCTTCTAGCAAGCAATATCGGGTATTCGGGCTCACAAATGGTGTTTAGCTACTGAAGCTAGTAATCATACTCTTTTTTCGTTAAACGAAAATTCAGTCTCTATTATAGTCTGTCCCTATCTTTGTCTTCTCTCATATGGAGTCACACTGGCAGCTAGATGGTTTTTCAAAAAAGAGATAGAGAGAAATGGAGAAAAACTACAGCAATTTTCCTATTTCTATTACCAGAAGGAAAATAGTGAATAAAGAAATGAAATTGTTAGGTTTCAGTGAAATAACTATGATATTCCCAATAATTCTCATTCTTTCCGTGAAGTTATGTGGCCATGGTTTGTAAATAATACCAGCTGGAATCTGATCTCGTTTGCCTCAAATTAAAACAAAGACAACTGCACTGGAGTAATGCAACTAAAAGTAGAACCTGATCTTTCTGCAACTCTTGGGTCCTCTCTTTCTACGGTCCTAAAGAACTTGGCAAACACAAACTGTAGGTGTCATGCCCTCTTGCTAGTACAGCAATTACAGTCCCTGAGACGTGGGAATTCAGTGACTGCTCCTTAATATCCATGTCCTAGCGCACCCTGGGCTGCACTGCCATGGTGCCATGAAAAAGGACATTCCTAAACAATAGGAAGGTAACGTGTCGGGTACCGAACACTTGCACAAGGACCAGGCACTCTCCCTGGCCTACCCTACATTCTGTATCTGTGTGCATATTGTCCATGAGTGCATACTAAATGCCCCAACTGCCTTCTAGAATACATTCCACATGGAACATTCACACACATTTAATGACAGAAACAAGACAGATGTGTGTCCTAGGGAAGGATGCAGGACAGAAAATCAGCCATTACATTTAAGTGACAGTAGGTCTTTAGTCTCAGAGCTTTCTGCACATGCAACCAATGTCTCTCAAACATTAAATACTTTTATGGATTCTGTTTTCCAGTGCATCTACAATAATACTTCCTCTTTTGTCTTGATTTCTTAATGATGGCAGTAAATATTTTTTGTAAGTAAATTGTACAAAATAGCATTAGATAATAAAGTTGTGCTGTTTCTGCCAAGGTAATATAAAAAAGATTTGGATAAGATTTCAGATTACAAGTTGTAAGAAACGTGACTGAGATCTCTCTTCAGCTCAAGCTTCCTGTGATCTTTATTTAAAAGCTACACAAACAACAACTTTACACTCACATCAACTGGTATATGTAGCTTCCATGCTGAAATTGTCAAATTCAAACTGATGTTTAAGGTCTTTTCTCAAATTTTTCCTGTCAAATTTACAGCTATGAACAGAATTGTTTGTTCTAAAAGAATGACCACAGTGCTAATTAGGACTTTCTGCAATTCAGCTACTTGATAATATCAAGGGAAAGAACAAATGATACAAAAAGATAAATAGATCATGCACTTTAGATTTTCCTCCAAAAAATCCATCTTTAAAATTCAGAAAAATTCTGACTTCCAAAATATGTTGTCTGGACTGAGGATCTCCTTTAATCAACCTCTGTCCCAAGCTGATTTTGTTGTTTCATTTAAAATATCACTTGTGTTATTGTGTGTCCTGATGCTGCTAACATTCATTATTGAAACTAAATGTTTTCTATTGAAAAGCACGATTCCTGTCCCTACAGGCTTTCTCCTTATTAAGGAAAAGAGACTTAATGAGGTTTTCTTGCAAACTAATTTCAGTAATAAATGCATGAGCTGGGAACAAGAAAGAAATGATGAGAGACTGCTGATTCCTTGTTTTCAGGGTCTTTCTTTCTTTAAAAACAGTATGTTCCCTTTAGCCACAGACTTCTGAAACCTACAGGCTTCATAAATTCTCAAACATATAACACCTATTTTGGTTCTTGTCCTGTAGGTTGTAACAGAACCACAATGTTATTTCGGGTTCCAGCAGAAATATGGAAGAATGTTCCTCATATATGAAAGTGAGACACTGGCACAGACCAGTCCATGTTCTGAGACTCAGAAAATGGAAAATGAAACCCCATATACAACTGTTGCTTGTGATAAAGGTTTGAAGAAAACAATCAGCAGCCAGTTGCCTACTGCATGAATGAAAAAGAAAGATACGTTCTGCAGAAAGCTATGTTCTGCAGGAGAAAATAAACACCACAAGAAGAAAAAAAATCTCCTAAGTGAGCCAGGTGCTTGCCTGCGTGAGTGAGCATGTTTGAACAGTCAGTCTGCTTCAATGTGTGTTTGCAAATGGAAGTGAAATGAGATACTATATGTGCTAGTGAGATATTTCCTGTTTTACCAGCCAAAGAGACATGAGAAATATAAAACAACATCAGACAAAGACAGTCTGGACAAACAATTATATTCTGTAAATTGTTAACCCCATAGAAGATTCAATTGCTTCTGTACATATTTTTTGATTGTACGTTACTAAAATGACCTCCAAAGATCCTTTTCAGTCTCTTCCATTCTGCAATTCTGTGAGTATCTATGGAAAATAGGATCTTCCCTGCAAATTTCTTTATGTGATTCCTTATATACTTCTCAGCATTGTCAGACAGCAAATAAAGTGCTGATGTTTCCAGTGAAAGATGGACTAAATTTGTAGTGCCCGAGCTATTTGAATATGGACAAAAGAAAAGGTACATTGACTAAAAGTTTTTGGGATTCATATTGTACGTTTGCAACCTTAATGTATTTTTTGATGAAAACTAAGGTATCTGGCAGGGTAAAAATTTGCTCTCTTTCAAAGAAAGTGTAAGGAAGATCTAGCACATCTCATTCAGCAAGTCACAACCAGAGAGATGATCCAAGGTATCCCAAAAAGAATTCCAAGGAATTAAGACAAAAAAAAGAAGAGCTAAAACCATGTAAGAAATGATACACATAATTAGTGAATTTAAGGGTTGAGTCGAGGCTGGAGATTTGAATCCAAAATAGATATTCTGTAAACTACTTCAAGTCCTATAAGATTTATTCTTCCTGCTGCTTTAATACTGATCCAATATTAAAAAAATAATAAGTGATAAAGCTAATTCTTTAGTGTCATGGTTTGAGCAGCCTCAAAATCCAATTCCTGATTCCTAGCCCCCCTCCCACATCTCAACCCCATGTGAGATGGGTTTTCCAGACAAAAACACAAGACTCAATATGGGGGGAAAAGAATATATTACAGGACTGTACAACAAATAAATAGTATAATACATTACATATAATCTTAACTCTATTTCTATCTCTACCATTACAATAATATTTACAATGGGCCAAATCTCTTCTCCCTCCAAATAAAAGTCCAGGAGAGAAGAAGAAGAAAAGACCCCTTCCAGTCTCTCAGCAGCAGGTCTCTCTAGGCAGCAGGCTCTCTGTGTCTTTCATGAAGCAGTTGCAGCTGGATCCTTGCCAATGCACACGAGGGAGGCCTCCAAGCCTCTCTCTCGGCCCCTCGACGCCAAACGAAGGGTCTTTCCATGGACTGTGTTACCCCACACAAGGTTGCTCCACCACGGTCATATCACGAAGCACCGGGGTCTTCGCGACGGTCTGATATCCTCAGGGGAAATCAAGCCCCTGTGCAGAGCTCCCCTGCTCTGACTCAAAGATGGCTGCCAGCTTCTCTGAAGCTGCAGCAAGGGGGGCCAAGGTCACCCCACACACACATTCCTTTGGCCGTCCTGGCGTAGCTCTCAGGAGGCCATGAGCTTCTTAGCTCCTCTCTGCAGTGCTTGCTGCACTCCAGGACTCCTCTCAGGTGGGAGTCCACCACCCCCTCCTCTTTCTCGGAGGGTCTCTAAGGAGTTTGGGGGG